>NC_056741.1:1329025885-1329095885 GCF_019279795.1 Protopterus annectens | reverse complement strand
TTCCCTGGCTATTTCTTCCCACAATATTTACTTCCCTAGACCCCTGTCTAGCAGGGCAACTGACATGATCCCAGGGATGAATTTCCTATCTCCCATCTAATCGTCAAGGTTCCTTTTGAAGAGGGCCAAAGAGGCTCTCTTCTTGACATGTATTGGCAGTCTATTCCAGAGTCTGGGGAGTCTCTGGGTCAGGAACCTATCCCTCCGGCATGTTTTGTTTATTGTGATGACAAAGTTTAGATCCCTGGAGCATGTGGCTCTGAGGGATTGGAATTTATTTAAGTGTAGCATGTCTAACAGCTCTGGCTTTTACATGGCCTTGTATGTTAAGCAGAGATCGCCTCTGAGTAGACGATATGTGACAGAGTATAGTTGGAGTTTTTTTTAGACGGTCAGCATAGGGCATCTGCTTTAGGCCTGTGATTCTTTTAGTGAGGTATTTCTACGGCCTTTCTAGTTGTTGCAGATGTCTTGAGAGGTACATACCAAACTATATAGTTATAGTATAAAAAGAAGTTATGTACCTACCATAACGTTCCATGTTAGTTGTCCCTCATCTCACCTTCCCTCTTGCTGAATGGACTTGGAGCCGATCCTCGGCTCCGACTCGGCCACTTACTATAGCTCGAGAGCTCTTTACTGGCTCGAGGCTACCCTTTATCCCAGAATGCTCAGCATCCCCTACCCAGATCTTGTTTGAGATAGCTCACACTAGACATAATTATAGGAGATAATCCATTAATAAACCTGGATATACAGTTAATTGTCATGGTTTGGTTGAGAAGCAACTAATAACAAAACAAATTAGCCAGTGAAAACATTGAGAAACTCCTCTCAATCCTTGAGGAAGGGGGAAGGAGGGAGGGACGCAAGAAGGAAGGCGAGATGAAGGACAACTAACATGAAACGTTATGGTAGGTACATAACTTCTTTATGTTAAGTTGTCCAAGCTCGCCTTCATTCTTGCTGGATGGGACAGCATCCCTAGCACCTCAATCCTGGGTGGCTCATTGGAACAGACTCTTCAGAACTGTGGAACCAAAGAAAGCTCTGCCCCGGGAGACCACATCTACTTTGTAATGAGAAATGAATGTATGAGGATCTGCCCAAGTAGCTGCTGCACAAATTGAATCTATGGGCAATCTAGATTGAAATGCTACCGAAGTAGCTACTGACCTGGCTGAATGACCTTTGGGTTTTGTTGGAAGATCTTTTTGTCGCAAGTGGTAGGTATGGACTATGGTGTCTGATAACTATTTTGACAATGTTACTTTAGAAACTGGAAGGCCTTGTTTGTTGTTAGCAAATGAAAGGAACAGCTGATCTGATTTTCTCATTTATTTAGTTTTATGGAGATAGAAACGTAGTTGTCTATGCACATCCAATTGGTGTAATCTGTATTCTGCCTTGCTGGAATGATTAGGGAAAAAGACAGGAAGTTCAATGGATTGATTCAAATTGTGTTCTGAACAAACTTTAGGTAGAAAAGATGGGTTGGTTCTCAGAGAAACTCTGTCTTTGTGAAAAACTAGTTATGGAGGGTGAACACATAGTGCATGAAGTTCTGAAACACGTCTGGCAGATGTAATAGCAACTAAGAAGAGAGTTTTACAAGAGAGAAATTTCAAGGAACATGATGCTGCTGGTTCAAAGGGTGGCAGTATCAAAGAAGCCAGAATCAAATTGAGATCCCAAGGTGGAAGGGGCTCTTTCACTGGAGGTCTAAGTAGAGATGTACCTCTCATGAAAGCCTTACAGAGTTTGTGAGACATTGTGCTGGAGTTAGAAACTCCAACGTGAAAATTTGAAATGGCAGCTAGTTGTACTCTGATGGTAGCAGCCGCTGCACCAGAATGAAACAGTTCTGCTAAGAAATCCAAAATCTCGTGTACAGGAGCTGTAAAAGGATCTAAATTCCTGGATTCTGCCCAGTAAGAGAATATTTTCCATTTGCTAGCATAGACTTTCCTTGTATTTGCCTTATGGGAGGAAACAATAATCTCACGCACTGCTGGGGAAATATTGGGAAGCCTGGCTAGGATTGGAAGTGGAGTAACCAAGCTGTGAGCTTGAGAGATTGGATGGATTGGTGTGGCCCGCCTGACTGATGAATCAAGAGGTCCAGTAGTGGGTCCAGAATCCAAGGCTGGGCTAGAAGGTGGGGGTGAAAGAACGGAAACCAGATCTGTCGAGGCCAATAGAGGGCAATGAAGATCATTTTGCAACCCAACGATTTTGCTTTCTGAATGACTTTTGGTATTAGGGGAAAGGGGGGAAATGCATAAAGGAGTCTTGAGGTCAATCATGGACTAGAGCATCCCTGGGTGTCTGACCTGGAGGAGGAACAAGGGAGAAATAGCCGCTGCATTTGTTGTTGAGAGGAGAGGCAAAGAGATTGCAGCAAGGCTGGCCCCATTTGTGGAAAACAAGATCCACAATTTCCTGTTTCAGAGACCACTCGTGAGGCATGAGGATAGCCCTGCTGAGCCTGTCCGCTATTACGTTGGATGTCCCAGCAGTCAAGCACAAGCCCACAAAAAGCTAAGGCGTAGTTAGTAGCTAAGTCCACAATACGAACACTTCTTTATTTAAAAACAGCAAACAGCAAAAATAACGTAAAGCGCTTTTCGTCTCACTGGTAGTGAGACTTCCTCAGACAAAGTTTCAGGTGTAAAGCAACTCTTTAAATACCCTACCCAATGTCTAATTAACACTCCTTCAATAAATTCATTGAATTAATACCAACCATTTCAATGTGATAGCTTTGCAATTCAGTGTCAAACAGTACTGCAATCCTGTTTACATTCACATTTCCAAATGCAATGCTTCAGTCAATAATCTCAACATTCCGGACCTTACTACAACAGCTTTACTAAACTGAACAACCTTCACTAAAACATTAAATCCATATTCAACTTAGTATAATTTCAAACCTTTACGACTAGCTGGAAACATAGCTAGTTAAATGCAGTCCGTTACAACTGATACATTCGCAGACTGAAATAAAACAGTTGATGTTACCTGTCTGTCCATACTCAGGTAGTAACCAACATTCTTTTGATAATTACAATATCCAAATTGGAAAAATATTTTTTGTCCTTTAGTCATAAAAAGTAGTTGAACTGTTTCTATCATTGTTGACTAATTGTTACAATTCACCTCCACCTTGTCAGTTAGGAGTATACGTAACAGCACTACGTAGTGGAGTCTGCATTTAAAGCAACATTACTGTACTTAAAAAGCTCCAGTGTAACCTATTCCACACTAACACCCAAAGCCTGGATAGCGGCATGGTCAATTAAACCCACAGCAGTCGGGTGTTCTAAAGTGTTTCACATTTTAAAATAAAATCCTATGCCCATGTTAAAAACTCTTAAACTTCCAAATATATTAAAAATGTTAAAAATGTACATAAAGACCCCTTCAACTACATATAAACATGTGACTGCACATAAGTAAATATGTCCTACAGATGTTAAAAATTAACAGTTTCAATTCAACCATAGTGATATAGAAAATGTTCAAAAATGTCTAGAAATAATATAAATATGTTTGCTGAATAAATGTATTGGACCTAGTCCCCAACCCCTAAGAAAGGTGTCCCCTCAGCTATTGATCTCCGTCATCTTGCTAGACTTTTCAGTTTTAATATACATTTGATTGAATAATATTCATTCAGTCCTGGATGACACTGAATTGCAAAGCTATCACATTGAAATGGTTGGTATTAATTCAATGAATTAATTGAAGGAGTGTTAATTAGACATTGGGTAGGGTATTTAAAGAGTTGCTTTACACTTGAAACTTTGTCTGAGGAAGTCTGACTACCAGTGAGACGAAAAGCGCTTTACGTTATTTTTGCTGTTTGCTGTTTTTAAATAAAGAAGTGTTCGTATTGTGGACTTAGCTACTAACTACGCCTTGGCTTTTTGTGGGCTTCTGCTTGGCTGCTGGGACCTTCCTTTTGCTGCAGTAAGGAGTTTTTGGTTTGGCTTGTGCTATTACATTGGATGTCCCAGGGATATGCGTTGCTGTCAGAAAACGTTGGGAGGAAATCGCCCATTGCCACAGTCTGATGGCCTCTCGGCACAAGGAGTAAGACCTGGTTCCACCCTGTTTGTTGATGTACCAAACCACTGACATATTGTCCATCTGTATTGCAATAGTCCTGGCAGGGAGAGAGTCTTGAAGAGCTTGCAACGCTAGGAGCACCGCTCTTATCTCCAGGACGTTGATGTGCAAGTGGTATTTGTGAGGTTGCCAAGTGCCTTGGACTGTCTTCCCTAGATAATACCCCCCCACCCTATCAGGGAAGCATCCGTAGTCACTGTGGCGACCAGATGGGGTTCCATGAAAGGTGTGCCCTGAGTAACTAGTGGGGAGACCATCCACCAGGAAAGGTGTCTTTGCAAGATTCTGTAATTAGCATCATGTGAGACATGGGTAATTCCTGGAAGTACCACTGCGTGAAAAGAAGCCACTGAAGGATTCTCATGTGAAAGCGTGCTAAGGGAACTAGAAGAATGGCTGCTGCCATGGACCCTAGAGCTTGAAGAACATACTTTACTTGAATTATTTTGCTCCTCAGGAGAAGTGACACCTGTTTTTGAATAATGGAAACTCTTTCCTGAGGCAATTTTACAATAATTTTTCTTGTGTTTAGGTCTGCTCGTATGTATTTAATAGATTGACAGGGCAACATGGCAGATTTTTTGAAGTTTATTGTGATGCCTAGTTGAGCACAGGATGTGATGGTGTAATCTCGTGCCTCTATAAGTTGTTGCCTGGTGGTAGCAGTAAGGAGCCAGTCGTCCAGATAAGGGAACACCTGGAATACTAGACGTCTCAGGTGAGCCGTGACTACTGCCATGCATTTGGTGAACACCCTGGGGGCTGTGGTGAGACCAAAGGGCAGAGCTCTGAATTGGTAATGACTGGCCCCTAGCCAGAAGCGTAGAAATCTCCTGGACTATCTGTCCATTTTTATATGATAGTATGCGTCCTGAAGAACTATGGAGCACATCCAATTGTCCTGTCCCAGAAAGGGGAGAATGGACTGCAGTGTTACCATCTGGAACTTTTCTTTTTGTACAGATTTGTTTAACCTGCTGAGGTCCAGAATTGGTCTCCAGTCCCCTATATTTTGGGCACTAAAAAGAATCTTGAGTAAGTTCCAGATCCTACTTGGTCTGCGGGGACTTCCTGGATGGCTCTTTTTTCTGGCAGTCTTGAAACTTCTGTGACTGCCTGATCCCTTAGATTAGGTGGAACATCTGGGATGGATTTTTTTTAAACAAAAGGGGGTTGATGAAAGGGAATCTTGTAACCTCCAGATATAATGACTAGTACCCATTTGTCTTTTGTAATATTTTGCCAGGTGATTGGGTAAAATGAAAGCCTTCCCTCCAGAGTTGAGCAGTCGGGCATCCCTTCAGGGATGTTGATAGAGTTTGGAAGAGAACGTATCTCTGTCACCCTGATTTTGCGGACCCCCTCTGCCATGAGGGCGGCATCTGCCATTGTTATTATTTCCCCCTCTGCCCCTGGGGGAAAATTCACCATGTGCATCAGGCAAGGGTCCCTGGGATTTTCGAAACCACATCTTTCCACCCTTCTGACCCTTTGGGTATGGTCTGGTAGGAGTGGAAAAACAGACTCTGACATCAGAGAGCATCTTGCCTTCCTGTTGGCACCTGGTAAGTGTGTCTTTCACCTGAGGCCCAAAGAGAGAGGAGCCATTAAAGAGAGTATTGGTGAAGGACGCTCTAAAAAGTTCCGCAAACTGACAAAGCCATAGCCAAGAATGTCACCTAAGAGCCTCTCCTGTTCCAGCAGCTCTACTCGCTCCATCGGCTGCGTATGAAATAAGCCTCATGGAGGAGTTGACTATTGAATTAAGAGTCGCCAGCTGGGTAGCTACCTTGGCTGAAGCTCCCTCAGCTGTTGGATCTTGTAGGGTATCTCCAAGCTCTTTTAGGAGATCCCTCTGAAGCCTAGTAAAATGGGAAAGATAGTTCAGGGACATAAGGGAGAAGGTCACTGATGAAAACATTTGCTTCCCATATCTGTCCATCATACAAGAGTCTTTATTCAGTGGATGGATAGACGAGGAGGTTTCAGCTAATTCTCTCTTTGTGGCTGCTGCTACCATCATGGCATCAACTGGGACACCTTTAGTCAAGAATTGTTTGTCTTGGGGAGCTGTGATGAATTTATTGGGTCTCCTTGGGACAGGTTCCATGGAATCTGGAGCTGACCAAGCCTTTTGATACACTACAGACATGAGTGGATGAAAAGGTGGAGATACCCAGGAGGTGAAAGGTCGGGAACCAAATGCGTCCAGGTATACAGACTCATCCTCGGAGGGGGCTAGAGAAGTCCAGCTACGCCACTGCCTGAGAATCTCAAGGATGTCCAAAAAGGAAACATCTTCAGAGGGGGACCTTGGGGACTCCTCCGATTCATCCAGGTCTGTATCTGAGGTGACAGACTTAGGGGAGTCTAGGTACTTCCTCTTACATTTTTTCTTCCCGGGAGCCTGCTCACAATGTTCTGGGGCGGCTGTGGAAGAAGAGGGTTCACCCAATGGGGTGTCCTGGGCATAGGTTCCCTACGCTTTGGGGCTGGAGGAGGAGCAGAGGTTGTCACAGGCACCAAGGGGGATGGGGCCACTGGAACCAATAATGGAGCCGTCTGTGGGGACAGCACTCTCCGCATGACCTCGAAGGCATCACGGTCTCGACACAAGGAGAGCTCCAGCTCCGAAGAGACAGGAATACCACCCTGCGCCGAGGGCAACAGCTCTGAGGCCGATGTGGGAGCCGAGCTCAACTGAGCCGACGCTCCGAGAGGGAGAGCGGGGTCGGACAAGGGTCTGATGTCACTTCCTCCCTCGGAGCCAACGAGAGAGCTTTGGTGCCCAGATACCTTGATGGGTGGAAGAATCGAGGCAATTGGAGCCAACATCGGAGCCGATGAGGATGTCATCGGAGCCAAAGGAACCACTATCGACGCATCCACGGACTCTGGCTCCGAACTAAGCATAGTTGGAGGAGGAATCGAAATCGAAGTGGATGGAGCCGAAGCCTGTTGAGGTGGGCTCGAAAGCATTTTAGCAAGGGCCTGTGACTTAAGCAACCTACTGACCACTCTCTCCACATCATGATCCAATAATCTCAAGGCTCGAGAGGAGTGGGAAGATGAGCGATGACTGGACTTGCTTTGAAGTAATGGTGATTGTGGCACCAAGTGAATCGGCTATAAAGAAGGAGACCTAGCTCTTTTGTGGCTCCGGGACGGCTCCAAAGTAACAGTTGGAGCTGATGGAGGGGTAGTCTTGTCGGTGCCCACTGGCACCGACACACTTGGTTTGTCAAGCTCACCAGTCGGTTCCGAACATGGAGCTGACGGCTTGACTGGTTTCAAAGGTTTCACTGGCTGAGATGCTTTAGCCGGAGAATCCTGTTTTAATAATCCACGGAGAATAAGCTTGTTTTTCTGCTCCTGCAGGACCCTTGGACTAAAGGTATGACAAATAGCACATGAGTCCTTCAGGTGCAGAGCCTCCAAGCAGTAAACACAACTAGTGTGCCCATCTGTCAGAGACATCTTCTGACAGAATGAGTCACACTTTTTAAAACCAGAGGTTTTAACTTCCTTAGACATTTTAGCAAAAGTCAAACTACAATAGAAAAACTAAAATTAATAAAAACCTTAAAGGAGAGCCTCTAACTTAAACGGCTGTCCTTAGGGGAGGGGAGGGGAAGAACTCTCTAAGTTAAACGAGTTCAGGGAATAACAGAAGGCCTGGCGACTAAGGGGCGATGGCCAACACAGCACAAAGTAAAGCACAAGGACAAAATAAGGGGGTTTACAGTAAAAGAAACTTACAAACTACTACCAAAGAAGAAGATATATCAAATTTTAAGCACAATATTTGAGACAAAAAAATGATACTAAGCCTGAGCCAGTATTGATCGCAACCTTGCAGCTAAAACGGCAAATGAGATCTGGGTAGCTGGCGCTAGGCATTCTGGGATAAGGGGTAACCTCGAGCCAGTAAAGAGCTCTCGAGCTATATTAAGTTGCCGAGTCGGAGCCAAGGATCAGCTCCAAACCCATCCAGCAAGAATGAAGGCGAGATTGGACAACTTATAGTATAATATAGTATAGCATATATAGTTGTACTCTATAATGGGTCTAATGAGGGATGAGTATAGTGGGACAATGACCTCCTTTTTTTCTAGTTGAAATGCCCTTAGTGATGAAGTGTGCCATATAGAAGGATTTCCTGACTGTTGTGGCAATGTGGTTATCGAAGGTAAGACCACTGTCCACCAGTGCCGCTAAGTCTCTTATCACACTTTCAGTGTTTAGTGTACTGCCACCTATGTGGTAATTCACGGGTACTTACTTTTTCCCAAAGGGGATAACTATACATTTCTTGGCATCGAGCTTGAGCCCATAGCTCTGGCACCAAGCATCTGTTTCTGTAAGGCCCTTTTGTAGAATATCTACATCATTTTGGGATTCAATAATGGCTCCCAGTTTGCAGTCATCTGTGAACTTTGTTAGCCAGAGTCCCTTAGTGTTGGCCTGTACTTCAGAGAAGTAGATGCCAAACAGGAGCGGTCCCAGGACTGAACCCTGAGGTACTCCACTTGTCACTTGTCTGGAGCTGGATTTGGAGTTGGCTACTTTTACAGTGTGGATTCTGTCAGTAAGCCCACTGGCAAACCATTGAGTGACGTAGGGACTAATGCCCAGCTTAGTAAGTTTACGTATGATTCCAGAGTGGGGGATGGTGTTGAAGGCCTTGGCGAGGTCCAGATAGGCTGTGTGGACCGCCTTACCCTTGTCCACAGCTCTGGAGACTGATTTGAAGAAGTCAATCAGGTTCAGGAGACAAGATCGACCCTTCACGAACCCAAACTGGGTGAGGTCCAGTGTTTGAAGGTTGCCAATGTCTTTGTTTATAAGTTCCATGATAATACGTTACATGGCCTTGCAGATCAGGCTCATCAGACTGATGAGGCGGTAGTTCCCAGGCTCCAAGGTGGATCCCCCTTTGTGAAGTGGGATAACTGTAGCTGTGCACCACTCAGTAGGCATGAAGCCTGAGGTGAGGCTATAAACATGACACTTAGGTGAGGTGCCAGTTCATTTTATAGTTCATGTAGTACACAGCCTGGGATGTCATCTGGTCCCAAGGATGCTGTATTCTTAGTTTTGGAGAGTGCATTTTTGCCTGTGTGGCCATTATTACGGGAATTTGGAAATCTTTCGGTATTGAGATGGGCCCTTTAGGGGGTGAGAGGGGGGTGAAGTTGGCACTGAATCGATCTGCCAGGATACTGGCAATATCCTTGGGATCAGTATATTTTATGCCATTCTGTTGTAGCTCAGAGCAGATCTGAGCATTGCCATTTAGATTCTTAGCATAGCTATAGAATGCCTTGTGGTTGTCTGGAATCAGTGGCAATTTTATTTTCGTAACTAGCTTTGGAGGATTTTATGAGGGATCTCAGCTTCTTACTGAGGCTGGTAAGGGAGTTTTTTGCATCCTGGGATTTTCCTCTTTTCTGCAACAGTTTCTTCCTTTTGTTGTAAGGTTTGTTTACGGCAGGGGACCACCAGATTGGCTTCCTTTTTTTTGGAGGAGAGCGTCTTGGTTCTACTTGAGATGGCACAATTCATGCACGAGTGGATGTGCTCATACAGTGCCTTAGTGTAGGATTCAAAAGTCAAACTTTCAGTTCCCGTCTGCATGGGTGTCAAGAAGTTTGTCACTTCTGACTTGAATAGCATGAAGTTGGCTTTGGAGAAGTTTTTTATGGAGGTTTTCTTACTGGGGGGGGTGGGGGAGGGATGTGGATGTCAAGGGTGATTAGCTTATGGTCAGACCTGACCAACGAGGGGGTGACCACTGGTGTGGAGCATTGATTTCTCATGTTGGTAATGAGCAGGTCTAGGATATTGGAGCCCCTGGTGGGACTATGGATTAGTTGATCCAGGGCATTGGAATTTATGAATTCCAAGAACTGTTGGGCAAAGGTGTTGGCACACGAGTAGTTTTCCCAGTTAATGGCAGGTGTATTATGCAAAACTCATTTAAAAAAATGGTGATATCAGAATGCATTGAAAGAGGAGAATCCATGAGCAAATATGCTGAAATAACCAATAAATGAACCTTGAAGTAAGAAAGGCCATAAGATAATAACTCATGCAAATATTGTAAAACCAGAAAACAACTAGCATTGAATGGCTGCTGGTTATGTTGTTGGAAACAACTAGAAAACCTTTTCAATTTGCTAATATATGATTTTCTAGTAGCAGGCTTTCTTGCCTCCATTAGTACCTGCCGCACATCCTCAGTGAACAGGTGGCTAAAGAAAATTAAGACTATCATCCAGGCAGTCAACTGAAGTTGACTGGATGTCAGGGTGCATCAAGGGTATAACAAATATCCTTGTTCTCATGTGAGTAGATCCAGTTTGTGAAGAATTTCTTGAGGAACTCCTCAAAGATGGATCAAATCTTGAAGAACCCCTGATCAAGTGTCCATTCATGAGTGCCTGCCCTTGTCCTGCTCAGTTTGTCTGCCACACAGATTTGCTCTGACAGAATGTAGGATGCCTGTGAAGTGAGGCTGTGCTGTGAAGTTATATACAAACCTAACATGTCTAGCCTGCAAAGAGGGTATGATGTGGTTCTCCCTTAGTTTTGATTTACCTCATGACTGTGGTATTGTCTGTAACAACTTGAAGAGGTCCCAGGGACCAAAGATGATTCCGAGAATAGAGTGCCTTGATCACAGCAAGCATCTCTTTTATATTCATGTGCTTGCATCTGTTCTTGTTGTCCCACACACCTTGCACTTTTATCCCTTCTGACACTGCTTCCCAAACAAAGTCTAAGGCTTCTGTGGTAACTGACTGCTTTGGAAAAGGGATGGAGAAGGGCAGACCTGGATTTAAGGATATTTCCTATCTTCACCATGTGATTTCCCTTCTAAAAAAACTTGGCACTGAGATTTGAAAAGACAAGGATGTTGGTGCTGGGACCAAAGATACTTAAGATACTTTTGTATCTTTTGCATGTGAGTCTTGCCAGGGGTCTCATGAGAATCATAGATGCCCTAAGACCCAAACGTCTAGGGTATTCCTTCACCGTGACTAAAGTATGAGTGGAAAACCTTAGAAATAAACCCAGACATAGATCTACTTTTTTCATACGGAAGAAAAGCTCTTTGAACTGATGTGTCTAGCTGACACCCCAGGAGCACAATCCTGTGTGAACATCTTAAACAAGATTTTTGAATGTTCTCTTGGAATCCCAGCTTGTGTAAAAGATCTGTCTCCCAAGTAAGAGATGCCTGACATTCTGAAAAAGACACTGCAAAAATAAGCAAGTTGTCTAAATATGGAAACTGTGTATGCCCTGTAGCCTGCAATGAGCTATAAATGGGCCTATTCACTTTGTGAACACTCCTGGAAAGTCCAAAGGGTAAGGCAGAGAACTGATAAAGTGATCCAGACACACAAAACCTTCAGAGATGCCTGAAGTTTGGATGAATAGTGATGTAATGTTAAGCATTTATTTATTACTTATTTAGTTATTTGACATTTGTTGACTGGAAAGTCCGACTGGGTCAGGAACCCATTTTCAGCAGCGGCCCAGGAAGAAAAGCTCCACAAGGTAAACACATTTGACATTTTCAGATATGTGGTCTGTTGGGGGTTCTTCCTTATCTTATCTCTTATTTTAGTGTTGATGGTTTACATGCCATCCAGAAAGGGAGAATGTCAGTGTGGAAGGCAGATTCCCCATAAAAGAGTGTCATGAATTGTCTCTTTCTGTTTGAGTATTTCTCACACGCATGCACAGTGTTCTATCTGCCAAGTGTTTGTCCCCAAGACCCTACATAGTCACCTCTCCTCCTTGTCTATTCACCTGAAAAAACATTGTCTAAAGTTGTTAGCACAAGGTGTTATGGCAGAGTCTATCCATCCAAGGGTCATCCGCCAGCCAAGAAAAAGGCCAAAAAAATTCAGGTCTGATATGGCTACTGTCCAGCCTCCCCTGGACTGCTCTCTCAAGGCTGGTGAAAGCCTGGAGGATTGTCTGGTTGTTGCTTTGTATTCCTCTGCCACAACCCTGCTGGATGCCAGCATAGAACTTGCTTCTTGCACATCTTCAGAGGCTTTTCAAAACTTCTGCTCCAGACATTGTGGGGGAACCTCGGCTGATTATATCTGAGGGACTGAGAGGGATTCCGCAGATTTTAGCATGGGATGAGATTCCTACTTAACTTGTAGAGTGTCAGCAATGGTCCAACCCACCTAGGTTTTTTGTGTGGGCATCCCGCAGGGGAAAAAAAAAAACAAGAATATTTTGCCTGTAGTTAGAGAGTCCAAAATGAATGGCAGGATTTTACTCAGAGGTTGCTTAGTGCCCCAATGGCCTTGAACCCTCCTCAAGGGTGGTCTTTGCCTGCTCCTCCCTGGTCTTCTACTCCTCTTAAGTGACCTAGGGAGCATGAGTCTTCTGATGAGGATCATGATTCTGGGGAAGAGTCCCTAGCTTACTCTTCTCAGATCCCTTCCCCTTTGGACTATGGGTCTGAGGAAGAGGATTCTATTACTCTAGATTCTCCTGTAGAAGACACTATTCATCATATGATGGAGTTCTTCAATAGGGATTATTCTTAGGTTTCTGATATCCAGAAGAGATATTATGAACTCCTCCAGATGGAGTCTCCCAAACCTTCTGCTCTACCTCCAGTTCTGGCTGCCCTCATGGATATCTTTTCAGCAGCTTTTGTTATTCCTGATTCCCTGTCCCCATCTCCCAAGAAACACGTCCTGATGATTGTAAATTTCTATATAAATGTCCTACTGATCCTTCTGTGGTGTCTGTCTCCTCTGACAAACCATTCAAGCTTATGTCTTCCACTAAGTTGTTTCCTTCAGACAAGAATAGTAGGGACATGGAATAGCTGGGCAAAAAGGTTTATCCTGCGGTGACCCTGGCTTTTAGGGCTATTACTTACCAGACTCAAATGACTAGGTATACTTTAGCACATCTTTCTCAGATCTCTCAAGTAGTTTCTGAACTTTCTGACTCTGAAGGGAAGGTTTTGACCCTTTCCTTATTGGGTTTTACCTCTCAAGAGGCTCACTACTACATTAAGTGCAGTTATAATGCAGCTGATGTTTCTTCTAGGGCTGCTGCATTTGGTTCTGTTCTGAGTTGTGACTCTTGGCTTCATCTTCAGGCTTTGACTAATGACATTAACGCCAAATTATTGGATGCTCCTCTAGATAATAAAAATCTGTTTGGCTCTGCTTCTGCTGAACTTTTTAAATCCCTCCAGGATAAGGGCAAGGCATTGCAGGAGTTGAAATATATTTTTATTTCTCTTATCCATCATAAGTTTCAGAGGAATTGCCTTTCGAATCTGCTTTTGTTCGCAGACAGTCTCACCCTCCACCCAAGGGTAAAAAGGGTTCTAGATGTGTACCTCCTGCTAAATCTACTCAGACCCCTGTTTCTCAGAAACCTCCTTTTCAGGACAAACCAGGTTCCATCTGACAATTTGCTTCCTTTTTCCCTTGGCTAGGCTCCCTTATCCCTTCATCTTTCTGTGTCCCTTCCAAATTGGATAAGGACCACAAAAGACTCCCCGGGGTATTTCATCTTGTTGAAATCTTTTCCTTTCTTTCTGAACATCCCTCAACCTCCTCAAGAACAGCTTCCTCTCTTTCCAGAGGTGCTTTATGCTCCCTTGGCCCAGGGAACCAATCAGGTAGTGTCCCCTGCCAAGAAAGAGAATGTTTATTTTTATTCCAGAATGTTTCTGGTTCCCAGGAAGGAAGGAAGGAATCTAGAGACAAATTTCAGACCTTTTTAAAGGTCCCCTCTTTTCGAATGTTGCCCCTTCAAACTTTATTCTATCTTCTTCTTCCCCAGGCATTTCTGGTCTCTCTGGATCTCAAGGAGGCCTACCTTCATATCCCCATCCATCCCCTTTTCAGGATGTTTCTGTATTTCTCTGTTTCTTCCTTCCATTTTCAGTTCTCTGCTTTGCCCTTTCGCTTCTCCACTGCCCCAATGGTATTCATCAAATGCCTCGCACCTCTCATTGCCTTTTGCAGGATGAGAGGGGTTTAGATATTTCCTTATTTGGATGAACTGCTCATTAAGGTCTCATCCCTGAAGTTCTGCTTCAGGCTCTCCAGTTTACTGTTTCCCTGCTGCAAAGTCTGGGGTTCACCATAAACGTTCAAACATCAGTCTTGGTTCCTTCTCAGAGTCATGTTTTTCTTGGTTGCAGAATCCAGACTATTGTCATGTTGGCAACCCTGCCTTCCCCCAAGGTCCTTTCTCTGATTGCTTTTTTCCAGTCTCTTCTTACCCTGGCTTCAGTCACAGCTAGAAACTTTCTCAGCATCCTCAGGTTTATGGCTTCCACCATTCCTGTGCTGCCACTGCTCCATATAAGAAAGCTTTAGTGGTACCTCAAGTCAGTGTGCCTTCAATACTGTCATCCCCTGGAATTCCTAGTTCCCTTCTTTCTCGTCTCAAGTTCGAGCTTCAGTGCTGGATTCATCAACTTTCTCTCAACCCGAGGCTTCCTTTCCAACCTCTAATCCTGATTCAACAACACTTTTTGGATGCCTCAAACAGGGGGTAGGGTGCATCCTCTGTTCTCTCAATGTTCAGGGTCTCTGGCCTCTTTATTAGAGATCAGACCACATCAACATCAAGGAAATGAGGAATCTCCTAGCTCTTCAGGCCTTTTATACCCTCTTTCATCCCATTCCCTTCAAAGTTTTCATAGCCAATACCATAGTGATGTGGTATGTCAACAAGGAAGGCAGTACATGGTCCTACCTTCTTTGCAGGCTCACTCTAAAGGTCAGGGATCTAGATGTATAGTATCAAGTACTTTTCAGCCCATCTAAATTCCCTCAGAGCAAAATATAGCGGCAGACTCTTTGAGCAGGTCCAGCACACAGGCTCACGAATGGATGATGCACAAAGGTGTGTTTCTGGACATTGTCCATAACTGGGGTATTCCTTAGACAGATCTTTTCGCCTCCCCTCTGATAAGAAAACTTCCTTTCTTCTGTTCCACATTTCCAAGTCCTCCTGCTTGGAAGGTGGGCACCCTGTCTTTTCCTTGGAAGGGGATGTTTCTGTATGCCTTCCCTCCTCTTCTTTTGCTTCCAAGGGTCTTGCACAAAATCAGACAAGACTCCCCCAAAATCTTGTTGGTGATTCCCTTTTGGCCCAGACAGTATTAGTTCACCCTCCTTTTTCACTTGGCCAGGGGCAATCACCAAAAGTTACCTCACTGGGTGGACCTTCTCACACAAGACAAGGGGTATCTTATCCATCCTCACTTATCCACTCTTCAACTGATGTTGTGGGTGGCAGTGTTTTGATCCCTTTAAGGCAACTCTTTTTTGAGGATGTGCTCTGGGTCCTGCAGGAGGCCAAGAAACCCACTACCAGGAAATTATATTTGTCAAAATGGAAGACATTTTCTGTCTGGTGCCTCTCTCAAAACTAGGATCCTTTTTCAGTGCAGATTCCTATGGTTCTCTCTTATTTGTGTGATCTGCTCCATGCTGGGTTGGCATATTCTTCAGTTAAAGCTCACCTAACAACAGCTTTCTGCTTGTCTGCCCTTAACTCCTCCTCTGGCCTCTAGGTTTGAGCTCAAAGAATTTGTTGAAGGAGACCTTCATATCAGGCCTCCCAGGAAGCATATTCCATCTTCCTGGGACCTCTATTTTGTTCTTGAAAAATTGACTCTGGCTCCTTTTCAGCCTGCTGTTTCAATTTCCTTGCAACATTGTACTTGGAAGACTGTTCTTTATTTAGTCCTTACTTCAGTTAAGACAGTATCGGAGTTTCAGGCTCTCATGGCTGTTCCTCCCTTTTTAGTTTTTCACAGGGACAAGGTGTTCTTTTATACCCAATGTGGTCAATGAGTTGTCCCTTAATCAGTCTGTTTGCCTTTCTTTTTTCCTTCTCTGCATTCTGCCAGTGAGAAAATTCTTCACATCTTGGATTTGCACAGACAGCTCAGAAATTATTTGGATAAGACTAGGGCTATTCGCAAATCTGAGCAACATTTTTCCCTTTCATCCCAGGTCTTTGAGTTTGGCCGTTTCTAAACAAACCATCTCTTCCTGAATTTCTAAGGCCATTTGCTTTTGTTATTCTTTTCATGATAAACATCTTTCCTCTTCTGTAAAGACTCATTCTACCAGAGCTGTTGCTTCTTCTGGTACCTTTTCCAAAGGACTGGATACCAATTCCATCCTTGAGGCTGCTACTTGGACTTCTGTCCTTACCTTCACTAAGCATTACAAGTTGGATGTTATTTCCAGAGCAAGAGCTGGCTTTGCCAGAGCTATCCTGCATAGGTTTATAGAAGGCTCTTCAGTGCCTTCCTCCTCCCAGGTTTCCTCTTGAGCTTTTGTACTCTCCCTTACATGAGGAATACTGTAACAATGATATGGAAGGACTTAATAAATGTAAAATCACACCATAATAGTAGATGTTCTTCTCTTCAGTGTTGCTGTATTCACTCCCTCCCTGCTATCCCCTCTGCTGTGACCTATTCGTCTTGCCCTTTTGGCCAGGGATTCTTTTCTTTTTTCTCATTCTGGATGCACATGTTCCTCCTGGTCGCTAGGGACATTGTGTTCATCCTGGGGCTTTTCAGTTCTGAGGTGTGTGTGTCCATATGTCAACTTTATGCCATACACCTTGTGTGAGGAGCATATGTGTGACATACGACTCCTGTAAACTCTAAAGGCTTTGCTGTACTAGCCAGACATTGGGTTATCCTTGGCAGGAGATCCCTTACATAAGGAATACTGCAACAGTGAAGAAAAGGACATCTACAGTTAGCTTAAGATTTTACTCAACTGTACTTTTTCCCCACTGAAAACACTGTCATATTCTGGAAACAGTCTCAGAGAAAGAAAAAAACATACAGAGAGTATCAGAATCTAAGTTCTCCTCCGAGTCTGAATCAGAAATCTGAGGTGAAAAACTTGCGTCTGTCCCTTCATCCTCCTGTGCAGATTTGGAATCTTCAGTCTCTTTAGGAAAAGAGGTATACTTTTTTCTTTTACTATAAACTACTTTACAAGAAGGATCAATATCTAGAATTAAATATAACCAAACCCGGTAAACTACTCCTGTCAAAAGGAATTTCCAGGGAAATAGATACATGTTTAGTTTTCTGTTTCTTTTTGACAGAAAAAATGAGGCCAACAGTGTTATTAATGACAGCAGCAGCTTCCCCAGGGATGGGTATAACATTCTGACAAAAGAGGGTACCCTTCCCTGTTCCCTCTCCCAGGACCAACAAGAGGGTCTCTCCCTTGCCCACTGAGGGGACTGCAATAGCCACAGAAGATGTAGCTAACCCCAAGGTCCATAGTGATGGTATGTGCTACACTAGAGAGATCTGGGGTAAAAGAAGAATATTCTGAGGTACAGCTAATGGCCACAGCAAAGTCACCCACCTAAAGGATGAAGCAAACTGCTAGCCTGCTGTGGTGGCAAACTGTTTGCTTAACTTTTTGTTTTTGTGGCTGGAAGAAAGACTGACTGCTTGTTCCATGGTCAGGCCAAAAAATGGTGCCTCTTTCCTGTGGGAAACAAGCCCCAAAAATTAAAATAAACCCAATTTCTCCACAAAAAATGTTTCTCAAATACTTTAAGCAACTCTTTTACACTGACGGGAAAAAAACTCTATCATTTAAAAGTACAATTTAGCCTTGTGACAGTTCTTTAAAACAAAACTCCTAGCTTTAAAATAACTTTCCTTAACAGGAAAGTGTTATTAAACAAACAATTTTTAAAATGGAAGGCTTGTTCCCCAAAGGGAACTTATCTGCCCAGCAAAGGAGCAGCACGAGCCAACCATCAATCATTGAAAGTCTCAGGGGAGCATACTCTTTGGCTGCAAGAAAGTTCTGAAGGGCTTGGCACCCAAACCTATCTTTTTAGTCAGTTCATCTTGAGCTGACTGATGGTTTGAGCGTGTGAAAGGTGCCCTGAAGCTTTGGAAGCTCACTGGCTGTTACATCCTTGGCAGGATATAACCCATATATCTGCAGCAGTAGTGATCGATATGAAAAACATCTATATTTTCAGTACAGTAGCTCAGGCAAAGGCTGCCCAGCCAGGAACTCTGCAGGTGTCAGAAGGTGTGGCATTCCTCCGTCACTAGATATGAAAGAGTTAAACCGTTTTGGGCCAAATGGGCTGCAAAGGCGTAAGCAGACTGTGTGAGGTGTGTGTGTGTGTGTGTGTGTGTGTGTATGTGTGTGTGTGTGTGCGCCTGTGTACATGTGTATGTGTGTGTGTCTTTGTACATGCAGATACAGAATCTCAAGGTGAACTTGTATTCGCATGCTTTCATGCACAGAATTCACACTTTATTTGCTAATATCCTGTAAGAAAGCAGTGAGGACATCCCTACTAAGGCACAGTGAATCAAGTCAACAACTGCTCTCCAGACACCAGTATTAACCACTCTCTTACTGCAGTTAATCATTTTTAGATGTGCTTCACCCTTCTGTCTCATATGAGATCTATGAAAATTAAACAATGCATTTAAACTTAGTATCTTTAATAAAATCTGAAGGACAACCATAAATCTCAAGCAATTAACCTTTTCTCTGCTTTACAGGGCCACTCACCATTTCTTCTGAGCAGTTAATGCACCCCCGATATGTCCAGTTCATGTTAAGCAGATTGTTGTCTGGCTTATAACACGAAGTAAAGGTGCAGCTTAGACGAGCAGTTGTTCCATTCAAGACACTAACTTTGGGCAACACAGTGACTTCCATACTTGAAGTACATGGCACTGCAAAACAGTATACAAAAGGGAATTTATTACTAGACAGAAGGATAGCGATCAGAGTAGAAGTGTGCAAAGAATAAGCCATGCTGAAACCATCCCACTAGGAAGTACCCCAATTAATAAGCAGAAAGTACAGTTTTGTACCTACCATAAATGTAGATGTTCGAGGATCCACATTGCTGCAGTCCTTACTATTGGGTAGTCCGCTGTCCAGTCGGCCCGAATACCAGAGTATATGGCTGACGTCGGTCAGGGCGCATTAGACTGACGTCAGTACGTCAGGGTACTAATGCGCATGACCGACGTCATATCCTCAGTCTTTTCTTGCCCCAGATGTCAGAAGACCCTAAAAAGACAAGGCCCAAAATACCTGCACCAAAAATATGTACAATATATACAAAAATATATACAAAAATATCAACATATAACCTCACCTACACAACCACCCCTAAACACAGAGGGAAGGAGGGAGGGTAAATTGGACTGCAGCAATGTGGATCCTCGAACATCTACATTTATGGTAGGTACAAAACTGTACTATGTTCTTCGCTCCACATTGCTGCAGTCCTTACTATTGGGTAGAATCCCAAAGCAGAGGTAAGGGAGGCTGGCAAATCATAAAGAAGTAGGAGCTGACAACATGCCTTGCAAAACAGCTGTGGCAAAACCAGCCCTAGACTTAGAGTAGATAGGAAGGTGATAATGCTTAGAGAAAGTATGCACTGAACTCCAAGTAGCTGCCTCCAAAATATCCTTAGTTGCCACCCCTTAGAAATGCTGTTGAAGTGGCAGTAGCCCTAGTGGAATGAGGCCTAATCCCAGCTGGAATCTCCTTGCCATGATGGGAATAACAAAATGCAATGCAAAACCCAATCCACCTAGAAATAGTTTGTTTTGACACAGGCTTGCCCTGCGAACTCAAAGCAAAAGAAACAAACAACTGCTGAGACTGCCTAAAATCCTTAGTCCTGCTTAAATAATAACGCAATTGCCTGTGTACATCTAAAGTGTGCAAAATCTTTTCCCCTTTATTTTGGGGTCTGCATAAAAGTAGGCAAATGAATAGTTTGGTTTAAAGCCACACTAGAAACCACCTTAGGCATAAAGGAAGGATTAGTACGTAATGATACCCTATCCTTATGGAAAATCAAAAGGGCTCTACTGCCATAAGGGCCTGCAACTCAGACACCCTTCTTGCAGAAGTAATAGCCAACAGAAAAGCAGTCTTCCATGACAAGTATTTCAATTCAGCAGTAGCCGCAGGCTCAAAAGGTTGTAGAGTAAGTTTTTCCAACACAAAATTGAGATCCCAAGCAGGAGTAGGAGCTCTACGGGGGTCTTATATTCTTTGCCCCTCTAAGAAACTGCTTGAACAAAGGATGCGAAAACAATGGTGGGTCACAATCATAGTGAGCTGAAATTGCTGCAGCATGAATCTTAATGGAAGAGAAGGACAAACCTTTGTCCAATAACTCAGTAAGGTATTGAAGAGCCACACTCAAATTAGGCTCAGAAATCTCCAAATTCTTTGCTGTACTCCAAAATAAAAATCTCTTCCATTTTTCTGCGTACACTTTCCTTGTACTAGGTCTTCTAGCTTCCATAATCACATTTAAAACTTGTTGAGGAAGTTGAGACCTGCTGTGTTTCAACACAGAATATGCCAGGCTGTTAGATGAAGAGAGTGAAGCTTGACATTGAGCAGATGACCGTCCTTCTGAGATAACAGATGAGGAATCAAAGGTAAAGGCCATGGAGGCTTCCTTACCAGACTCCTTAGTAGTGGGTACCAGTGTTGCCGAGGCCAATCTGGAGCTATCAAAATCATCCTTGGCTTGTCTTGTCTGACTGTTAATAGCACCTTTGGAAGAAGAGGCAGAGGTGGAAAGGCATACACATGAAGGTTTTTCCAACTGAAAGACAGAGCATCCACTTTCCAAGCTGTGTGATGAAACCCCTTTGTGCAAAACTTTGGCAGCTGGTGGTTTAGTGGAGAAGCGAACAGATCTATGTCTGGAGTTCCCCATGACACTGTCAATTTCTGAAATACATGAAGATCCAGTTTCCACACGTGGGGATCCATGATTTGTCTGCTTAACACATCTGCTAAGGAGTTCTGTGCTCCTGGCAGAAACCTTGCCTGAAGAGTTAGTTGCAAGCTTAGCGCAGTCTCCCATAAAATCATTGCTTGCCTGCATAGAGGATAAGAATGTGATTCCCCTTGCTTGTTGATGTACCACATGACAGTTGTGTTGTCTGTTAGAATCAACACCTGCCCTGGAAGAAGTAACTCCTTGAAAGCCATTAATGCAAACTGGACTGCTAACATCTCCTTCATGTTGATATGTAGATGCTGTAGTCTGGCAGGCCACTTGTCTTGTATCCACTTTCCATTTAGATGAGCTCCCCAAGCAATGTCCGAGGCATCTGTCGTTAAAATCTGACTCGCCTCTGGCCGGGTCACAGAGAGTCCCTTGTTTAGGTGACATTCCTGAGCCCACCACAAAAATTCTTTTTGAAGGCAAGGTATTATTTGAATGACAGTGTCCAAATCCTGGCAGTGCTGTGTCCATACATTTTGAGATACCATTGTAGCTTCCTCATATGCAGTTTGGCATTGGGAAGCACCAGAATACAAGATGCCATGAACCCTAATGCTTGAAGGACTGTCCTTGCAGTCAGCACGGACTGATGAGATAGTTGATGGAAGTAAAGTGATAGACTCTTTTGTTTGTCCGGGGTTAAAAGGCCATCTGGGCTGCTGTATTCAGTCTCACACCCAGAAAGCACATGTCTTGAGAGGGTACTAGACTGGACTTTATTTCGCTCACAGAATACCCTAGGCATCTTAGCACTGCTATAACATATTCCAGATGCTGTAGAAGGTCTTCCTTTTCTTGAGCCAGAATCAGGCAGTCGTCCAAGTAAGGATAGATTTGAATTCCTTGTAGCCTGAAGTAAGCTATCACTGGAGCCAGAACCTTTGTGAATACTCTGGGCAGTAGATAAGCCAAAGGGCAATGCAGAGAACTGATAATGAGAATTTCCAGCTCGAAACCGCAGATACTTCCTGCAACTTAGCCTTATAGGCACATGAAGGTAAGCTTCCTTGAGATCTAAAGTTACCATCCAGTGATCTTTGCCCAGCAGAGGTAAAAGCTGTTGTAACGTCAACATCTTGAACTTGGGAATGTCCAGATAAGTGTTGAGGAGAGATAAATCCAAAATTGGTCTCCACGTGTTCCCCTTCTTTGGTACTAGGAACAGGCGAGAATAAAATCCTAGGCCTCTTTCTGATACAGGGACTGACTGAATGGCCCCCATCTGGAGTAACTGAGAAATTTGCTTGTGAGCCTCTTTTCTTTGTGGAGGAGGAACGTCTGGCATGCCTTTGAAAGGGGGCAATGTATGGAAATAAAACCTGTAACCGTGGTGAATGATATCCAACACCCATCTGTCTTGAGTAATTAAATCCCAATTTTCTTTGAAAAGAGACAGTCTTCCTCCCAAAGGAGCTGCCAGACGAGTATCTACTGGCAGCTGAAAAGGCAGGTCATTGAGTCTGTTTACGAAAGGACTGACCCCTGCCCTCACCAGAAGTCTGAGCAGGTGAACTCCTGTTCTAGGCCTAAAAGAACCTTGAGCTCTGCCCCTACCACGTCTAGACCTACCCCTAGACTGGGAATCATAAGCAGGATATGTCCACCCCTTAGCAGGCCAATTTCTACTAAACTTCGGTGGCTGCACCTGTAAAAAATCTTTAACAGTTTGCATAGACTTAGCTTTGTCCTCCATTTTCTTTAAAACTGCTTCCACAGGCGAACCAAACAACACATCAGACTGTAAAGGAGCATCCAAAATCCTTGTCTTAACATGCTCAGCCAAATTCTGATCCCTCAACCAGGCATGCCTGCGAAGAACAGAACTAGTGGCAGCCACCCTCGAGGAGGCCTGTACAGCATCAAAACCACATTGCAAAGAATGCTTACCCACTTGTTCAGACACATGAACCAAATCCAGCAACTCTTTACACTCAATACCTTCCGCCAAAGCATCCACCTTAGATTTCAATTGTGAAAGGAGATAATTTTGATATTTTAGCATGTGAAACTGACAATTCAACGCTCTCATGGCTAGAGTGGAAGAAGTATACACTTTCTTTCCCCACCTATCCAAAGCCCTTGCCTCTTTATCAGTGGGAACAGGATTTTTAACCACAGAGGCCTTAACACCTTTAGGCCCCTGAGAAACAGTTTCTGGGTCCGCCCTAGGACTCTTAAACAAATACTTATGAGCTTCTGGCACCCTATAGTACCTATCAGGTTTAACAAGAGCAGGAGGCAAAGAGTCAGGGTTCAGGGAAGCCTCTGCAAAAACATCTTCCACCACATTCAACACAGGAGGTATAGCTAAGGGCCTATGCTGGGGTAAAAACAAGAATTCCCTAAGCCTTTTCCTGGAATCAGAGTAATCCTGGCCTTCCCATTTAAAGTGCTCCCTCATGGAATGCAGAGTCTCTGAAAATGAGAAATCCTCAGGAGGAGAAGCTGTAGGAGTGGAATCATCCACATCAGAATCAGAATAAGGAGGATACTCCAGCAAATCTTCCGCAGAAGACTCAGAAGCCTCTGAACACTGTTCAAAACTATCAAACTCCGGTTCCACCCTAGGCCTCTTATCAGGAGGGGGCATAGAACCTCTAATCATAGTAATCAAATCTTCTGCCATTTTAAGCATATGTTTCTTAGGTACAGAACCCGAAATGCTAGGAGAAGCCCCCACTGAAGCTGAACTTGGCCTACCTCTCAAAGAAGTTTTGGCAACAGAAGGAGAGGCTCTAACTACCTTGGGAAGAGAGGGAAGAACAGTTACCTGAGAAGCCCCCTCAGCCTGGCCTACCTCCTGAGAAGGCACATCCTGTAACAGTAAAGTTTCTGCCTGAGACTCCATAGAAACTCCTGGCAAAACCTCTGGCTCCACTGAGCCTTCTAAAGAACCGATGTCCGGGACTGCCGGTTCATCAACCCTAGGCTTCGCTGTTTTGTCCTTGCGCTTCTTGGACGAAGCGGCCGGAGCATCCGACGGCATTTTATAATTGCAACGCTTCCCAAACACTAACCTGGCACAGTCTAACCTCCTCTTAATAGTGCGTTTGTTAAACCTAGCACAAGAGCGGCATCCAACAACGTCGTGCTCAGGCCCTAAACAAGGTATACACAAGGTATGGTAATCCCTATGAGGTATCTGTTTCCCACAAGAAATACAGTTATTCACTTTTTCTGACATCCGGTTAAATACTGAGGCAAGAAAAAAACAAAATGTTCCCCAACGGGGTACTTAGCCAACTTCTGATTCGGTCTGAAACTCCGGTTTCGGAAATATTTCAGAACGCCAACCTGCACTCGCAAAACTGCTTCTGCATCGGACCATGCGGCAAAAAAGACTGAGGATATGACGTCGGTCATGCGCATTAGTACCCTGACGTACTGACGTCAGTCTAATGCGCCCTGACCGACGTCAGCCATATACTCTGGTATTCGGGCCGACTGGACAGCGGACTACCCAATAGTAAGGACTGCAGCAATGTGGAACGAAGAACATCATCTTTAATCAGCGTGCAAGAAATCACCTTTAGTCAAATCTGTAAAATCAAACAAAATGTAGCAAAGATGCCACTTTGTTGCCTAAGATGTCAATTTTCTAGCTTTCACTGCTTAACAGTATTACTTAAGTAGGCAAAAGTAAAAAAATCTGTGTGCTTCACAAGGCAAATCCAACAGATTATTTCTAGAAAGCTTAATTCTTTATTGCATCAATGGATTTTTCTTCTTTCCTTCTTGTCTTCAACCTTTTCCCTGCTCTTGTCAGCTTTCTCCCCTCATAGGTTCATAGGTAAGCTCATAGGTACATAGGTAGGTAATAGGCTATCGGCCCAAGGGTCTACGTAAGCCTAACCAACAAGGTTCCCTGGCTTACGCCACCCAAGAAAGTTATTTTCCTGTGCCACTATCAAGCAGAGACACAGAAGTGATCTCTGGGGTATATTTCCTATTTCCCATCCACTCATCAATATTTTTCTTGAAGAGTGCTAATGAAGAACTTTGCTTGACACAGATGGGTAGCCTGTTCCAGAGTATGGGAAGCCTCTGGGACAGGAATCTATCCCTCCAGCATGTCCTGTTTATTGTGGTGACAAGGTTTAGGTCCCTAGAGCATGTAGCTCGGAGGGATTGGGATTTCTTTACGTGTAGCATGTCCAACAGCTCTGGGTTTGACATAGCTTTATATGTTAGGCAGAGATCACCTCGGAGTAGGCAATATGCTATGGAATAAAGCTGGAGTTTTTTGAAGTGGCCGGTGTAGGGCATTTGTTTGAGGCCAGTAATCCTCTTTGTGAGGTACTTCTGTGGTCTTTCCAGCTGCTGCAGATGTCTTGTGAGGTACATTCCAAAAGGGGCGTTATACTCTATAATGGGTCTAATGAGTGTCGAGTAGAAGGGAACAATGACTTCTTTTTTCCTGGATGAGAACCCTTTTATGATGAGGTGTGCCACTTAGAAGGACTTCCTGACTACTGTGGCGATGTGACTATCAAAGGAGAGACTACTGTCCACCTGGGTCCAAAGGTCTATTATCATACATTTGGTGTTAAGTAGATTGCTGCCTATGTGGTAGTTCATGGGTACAGAGTTTTTAACAAAGGGGATGACACTGCACTTTTTGGCATTGAGCTTGAGGCCATGGCTCTGACACAAGGCATTTGTCTCAGCGAGGCCCTTTTGTAGGATGTCCACATCATTTGGGGACGTGACTATGGCTCCTAGTTTGCAGTCATCTGTGAACTTCATTAGCCAGAGGCCTTCTGTGTTAGCCTGTACTTCAGAGAAGTAGATACCAAACAGGAGAGGTCCCAGGATGGAACCCTGTGGTACTCCACTTGTCACTGCTTTGAGGTCAGATTTGGAGTCTGTAACTTTTACACTGTGGGTTCTGTCAGTGAGCCAGTTGGCAACCCATCTTGTGACGTAGGGATTTATACCTAGTTTAGTGAGTTTAGCTATAATTCCAGAATGGGGGATGGTGTCAAAAGCCTTGGCGAGGTCAAGATAGGCTGTGTGAACCACCTTACCCTCATCTACGGCTTTGGATGACGTCCTCAAAGAAGTCGATCAGGTTCAGGAGGCATGATCTGCCTTTCACAAACCCGAACTAGGTGGGATCCAGAGTTTGGAGGTTACCAATGTCTTTGTTTATGAGTTTCAGATGATACGTTCCATGGCCTTGCAGACCAGGCTCGTCAGGCTAATAGGTCGATATTTCCCGGGATCAGTGGTGGCTCCACCTTTGTGGAGTGGGATAACTGTTGCTGTGCACCATTCAGTGGGCACAAAGCCTGATTCGAGGCTATTACTGAACATGGTGCTTAAGTGGGGAGCCAGTTCGTTCTGAATTTCGTGTAAAACGCAGCCTGGGATGTTGTCCGGTCCCATGGATGCTGTGTTTCTGGCTTTAGAGAGTGCAGCTATTCCCTGCATAGTTGTGATTACAGGGACTCTGCATTCTTCCTGTATAGATATGGACCCTTTAGGGGGTGGGGGGGGGGGTAAAGTTAGTACTGAACCTATCTGCCAGGATGTTGGCAATATCAGTTGGTTCTGTAATTTTCGTGCCGTTGAGCTGTAACTCAGAGCAGATCTGGGTGTTGCCATCGAGATTCTTGACATAGCTATAGAATGCTTTGTGGCTGTCCTTAGAATTAGTGGCAATTTTGTTTTCGTAGCTAGCTTTGGAGGGTCTTATAAGGGATCTCAGCTTCTTACTAAGGCTGACCAGGGAGCTCCTCCACTCATGGGATTTTATTCTCTTTTGCAACAGTTTCTTCCTTCTGTTGTACAGTTTGTTTATGGCAGGGGACCACCAGATTGGCTTCCTTTTTTGGAGGATAGCATCTTGGTTCTGCTTGGGCTAGCACAATCCATGCATTCATGTAAGTGCTTATAGAGTGCATTTGTGTAGGATTCAGCAGTTGTAACTGTATTGTCCATCTGCACAGGTGTCATGAAGTTCACCACTTCTGTCTTAAGAAGCATGAAGTTGGCTTTGGAGAAATTTCTTACCATGGTTTCCTTAATGGGGGGTGGGGGCGGGATGTGGATAACAAGGGTGATTAGCTTATGGTCGGCTCGGACCAACAAGGAGTTAACTTCAGGTGTGGAACACTGGTCACTCATGTTGGTAATGACTAGGTCTAGGATATTATTGCCCCTGGTGGGGGTGTGGATAAGATGATCCAAGGCATTGGAGTTTATGAATTCCAGAAAGCATTGAGCTAAGTAGTTGGTACATTAGTAGTTTTCCCATTTAATGGTGGGGTAGCTGAAGTCACCCATTATTAGGGTGTTTGGTTGACCCCTAATATTTTCCAGTACATCCAGAAAAGAGGAGTGGGAATCCTAGGGCATGGTGGGGGATCTGTAGCAAGCTACAATTTGGATTGCATTTTGCCCAGAGTTAGTTGCACATGGATAACCTCGGATGCATTATGCTGAGCAACTAGCCTGGAGGTGTGGATATCCTTAATGAATATGGACACACCTCCGCCTTTGGTGTTTCGGTCCAGGTTACATGGCCGAAAAGTGTGGTATGAATTAAAGCCTGGTAGTGCAGGGGTGCTCTCTGGAGCCTTGAACCAGGTCTCAATCACTGAACAGATATCAATGTTCTCCATTTTAAGGAGTGCCTCGGGTGAGTGCATTTTGAGATTTAGACTTCTAGCATTGAGTAGCATTACCCTCAGTTTTTGCTTGCCTGTTCCTTTTATGGTGGTGAATTTGTTATTTGAACCTTGCCTAAAAAAGACACTATAGGTGCGGCAAGAACCTTAGCCAGTATCTGGAATCCCAGGGGCGACAGGTGCAGGCCATCTGTGGCAAAGCATTGTGGTCTGTCGACCATGTCATCCCAAGCAGACAGATACTGGATCTCCTTAGAATGACACCAGAAGCTTAGCCAATTGTTGAAGTCAATCATTTTGTCCTTGTACTGCGGTATCATTCTGGGCGATGGCAGAATGCTACTCAGGGCTAGGGTCATACCTGCCTGGGCTACAAGCTCGGAGAGCTCTTCCATGTCTCTTTTCATGTAGTCCAGGGAGGTACATCTCAGGTCATTCACACCAACATGGACAATGACAGACCCATATTTGTACATGTTGTGGAGTGACCTGAGTGCGTGGGTTATGTGGCGGATCCTGGCACCTGACAGGCAGCTGACAGTAACCTTCTCCTTGTTTAGCCTGGTGAGTGGGACATCAGTGTGCCTGACTATAGAGTCACCTGTGACTAGTGTGTTGGGTACGTTGTTTTGCCTTATTGGCTGTGGTTGAGTGGCACACTTAGTCTGTGGGCTATGTGTCATTTGGGTTATGTTGGGGGATGGAGGTTGCTTGCGTTTCTGCTTTGGAGGTCTCTGTTGCTTAGACAGATTATTACTGAGAGCCTCCGTGAATGTTTTTGTGTTACTTTGTGTGGATTTTGGTGGTGTAGATTTAGTGAGACTATGTGATGAGTACGGTGTGGTGAAAATGTTTACCTTCTCCTCTTGAATGTCAAGTTCAGTCTTGGCTGGAGAGAGCATTACCTCCAGTTTGTCTAGATAAGTGCATCTCTCACAGGTTGTAGTGTTGGGTGGTAGGAGGAGAGGGTTGTCTGTGTACATGAGGCAATTTCTACATTGCCTCAAGATGCCCAGATTCATCAGATAGACAGGAGAGAACACTGGGAGCTGACCCTTGGACATGCCTGAATAAAAAACTATTTTCCTCTAGATAAGTAAGGAAAGGGAGTACAAGAGCTGTTTTTCTCTAAGCAAGTGAGAAAAGTAAGTACAAAAACTGTTTTCCTCTAGGTAATGAGGAAGGTTGAGTGCTGTAGTAATTAGTAGCTTATTTAGTGCTTACAAGTTCTGAACAAGTGCTGAGCACGAATAAGCAAATTTAAGTGCTAAAACTAAGAATTTGTATCTGCACTAGACGAGTTACAGGACAGAAACAAGTGCAAATGCAGGCTTTCAAATCAGAAAGTTGAGAGAGATGGAAGAGATTGCCCAAAACGGCCAATAACTACAATTTCTGGGCCAGAACCACTCCTTATGTGGTAGACAGGTTACCTAGTGCTTACCACTCTCACTGAAAAGCTAGAAGGCTTCCCTCCAACACAGAAAGGCTTGGGGGGCTCAGAAGCTTACATACAGTCCTGGATACAGCAAATCTGCATCTGGAACACTAGTTACAGGAAAGGTAGGAAACAGGCTTACAGTTTTTTTTTTTTTTTTTTTTACAGAAAAGTAGCAAAAACAGTAGTAAAAACAGTTCACATGCAGTGCAAGCTAGCACACAAGTATGTAGCAATATTATATCAAACACAGTTTAAAAAATGCAATTAAATTAAAAAGGACTAAAAGCAAGTGAAGAAAGAGTTTATTAGGTAGAATGTGATAAATAGATGGGACTGGGGGAGTGTCCCAGATCAAATCTACAATGGGGCGGGCAACTGCAAAAGCCACCAAATTTAAACTACAAGCCAAAAATAGGGAGGGTGGGACAAAACAGTTTCAACAGAGATCTAAGCAACAACTAACAGTACAAACTCTAAAACCAAAAAAATATACTCAACTCTGTATATTTGCAGATAGATTGGAAAGCAGTCTCTCAGAACAGGGAGACAACAGTTTCAACAGAGATCTAAGCAACACAGGTTCCAGCAATTAAATGCAGGCTGTTACTAACAGGTCTAATTTTATGCAAGTGATCCTTGAGTTAGATAACACACAAGCTGTAAAAACCAGTTATACCAACTGGAGACAGGGCAGACATTGGGGTGGGGTGGGGAAAACAGTTCCAACAGAGATCTAAGCAACAATTAGCAGTACAAACTCTAAAACCAAAAAAGATATACTCAGCTCTGTATATTTGCAGACAGATTGGAAAGCAGTCTCTCAGAGCAGGGAGACAACAGTTTCAACAGAGATCTAAGCAACAATTAACAAACTCTAAAAAAAAAAAAAGCTGCTCCCATTTTAAGCCTAGCCAATTTCACTCAAATATGACAACAGAACCCTGCACCTTTTGTCTATGAGGTAAACACCTTAACCATTATGCCAACCTCCTACCCCCATGTTTGTGTTTGTGAATGCATGCAAGTTCCTGCATATTTTGCTGTTGGCACCAGTCCAGTTTTCTTGCAGATGTGCCCTGATTACTTGCCTATGATTTGTGCTTACTTCCACATAGGAAATGAACCTCCAGATTCTAGCTTCAGAGCTCTTGACTTTCACTCTTTCACACCCTATTTCATAAGAGTAACTCTATCACACTGAGACACTTTAAAGTGTTCCATCATACTTTATTTACATTGTGACACTAAATGACTTAAGTGCCACAATGCATTTTCCATTTCATACCTGTTATATATGGGTGGATTCTTAATAAAAAGCTTCATAAACTTTTTATGAATGATACACTCACATAATTTTGCAGTATCTCTCAATGACATCACCATAAGGATATTATGGGGGTGCATCTATAGAGTTTAATGGATGAGGCCCCACAAATGCATCATGGTACATCAGTTAAAGTCTATGGATATATCTGTAAACTATCCCTGTGTTGATATCACCAAGGGTAAAATTCTTTTATTTTCAAATGCAATATACAGAATTGTACACACACACACACATATATATATATATATATATATATATATATATACATACACACACACACACACACACACACACACACACACATATGTATATACACACACACACACATATATATATATATATATACACACACACACACACACATATATATATATATATATATATATATATATATATATATATACACACACACACACACACACATATATATATATATATATTATATATCTATATATAAATATATATCTATCTATATATATATATATATATATATATATATATATGGCTCCCTTTATAATCTTGAAATACTGAAATCTTGAATTTCAGTATCTTGAAACTATAAAGGCGAATCCACAAAACACCGAAAGAGAAAAACCGCAAAACTTCAAAAACCGAACACACAGCAAACACCACACCACAAATACACTGCAACACGTACACTACAAAACAAAACAACACACAAAAACACAACACCACACATCCACAAACCTACACTACAATTAAGCAGGGGGGCAAGCTCCCCCTACAGCTCCCATGTGGGGGGCTGCACCTCCCCACTTATACATACTAACTCCAAGATCGCACAAACAGAAAAAGATAGCAAACTCACACCCAAACATTCTACAGTCCCTCATAAACACACACACACGTGCACACACACACACACACACACACACACACACACACACACACACACACACACACACATCACACATATACAAACACCAACACATCCAACACTTACACAATCATACTTTCACCTGCCTACCCTAACCTACATGTACAACTTAGAAACACACTCACATACACTCAAACTCCCACCCAAAACCCTTACAAAACACTCACTTACCTTAAATAATCCACACACTACACCGGACACCATCCAAACCAAACAATGCACGTAACATAGCGTAAATCCATAACTGCAAATTTGTGATATTCTAATTCACAATTATGCACTTTCGCTATTTTAAATATTCGCCTTTATGGTCTCGACGTACTGAAATTCAAGATTTCAGTACTTCGAGATTATAAAGGGGAACTATATATATATATATATATATATATATATATATATATATATATATATATATATGTGTGTGTGTGTGTGTGTGTGTGTGTGTATATATATATATATATATATATATATATATATATATATATATATATATATATATATATATATATATATATATATATATATGTATATATATATATATATATATATATATACAGGTGTTAGTGTCAAGTGTATGTTAGGTCAATAGGCAACAGCTGTCTTGTCGACCACATATGATCTACTAGGCAGTTGATCAACAGGTGAGTTGAGAACACACAAATCCAGGGATTAGGAAATTTGCCCTCACCCAGTTTTTGTGGAATTTTGTAGTTAGTATATAATTAGCAGAGAGTGTATTGGCTGCATGGTGCATGGGGAGCTTGCTTGCCCCCTGCAAAAAACAATGTTTTTTTTTAAGTTAGATTTTGTATGCGCCAAGGCTGTTTCTTTGTTTATGCATAGTACTGCCAGTTATGTTTTTTTTTTTTATCCTCTGCAGTCGATATCGCTGCAGTCGATGTTGGTCATTTTAGATTAAATGTGGTACACCCATATAGATAGATAGATAGATAGATGGATAGATAGATATAGATATATTTGTTCCCAAATGTTTTAGTAAATGTTGAAAATTTTTCTGATCACAATAAGTATTAACACCTCCCACAGATTCAGACTGATGCATAAAGCGAATAATGGTCAAATATCTTTAGGCAATTTAACAGTTACAATAAGAAATCCAAACTTCAGCAGACACAGCATCAGAAGTAGTAAAACCAGTGTTATGGCTTATTAGCTGAGAAATTTCTTCCTAGATGGAACCTTGCAGAGGTCCCTGAGTTAACTAACTTGAGTGGAGAAGCTTAGAACCATCTAGGCTGGAAAATAAACAAAAGTTATGTACTCACCATAACAATGCATCTGTGTTGTCTGTTTTCATCCTTCCTCAGCTGATAGGTCTCGGATCCAACCTCAGATCTGCCTTGGGCCACTTTTCAGACTTAGAATCCATAGGTTAAGCTCCTACCTTACCCACAATGCCCTCCAAACCCTGTATTACCTCAGATCGAGTTTGCCCCCTCAGAATTCCAAAGGACTGAATACCATGATATTCAAAATGGGAAAAGGAGATAGGTATCAAGGTACCAGAGTCGAGATAGTAGAAGGTCGAGTGAAAAAGGGGGAAAAAACAATATGGAATGTCCCTCAGCTCACACTAGAGAGACATATATAAATCTGCCATAAATTGAAGGGAGAATGGAGGAAAGGAGGCTACGGAAGAATGAAAACAGACAACACAGATGCATCATTATGGTGAGTACACAATTTTTGTATCTGATGTTGTCTTTTTCGTCTTTTCCTCCACCGATGGGACAGAGTTCCCAGCTGTTGAACCTTAGGGTGGTCTTCATGGAATGATATTCCAGAGGACGGCAGAACCATATGCGGCTGTATCCACTGAAAAAATACCCAATTTGTAATGAGCAATAAAGGTGTGAGCACTAGACCAAGTGGCAGCCAAACAAATGTCATTTATTGAAGTTCTGGCTAAGAAAGCAGAAGAAGTGGAAACAGATGTTTTGAAATGAGCCCTTGGATGTCTTGGTAAGGTCAAACCATTTTCCTTGAAGACATGAAAAATACAAACAGTGAGACATCTAGCTAAGGTTACCTTGGACACAGAGTGACTCAATTTTGCCTTTGAGAAAGAAACAAACAATTGGTCAGATTTTCTAAAAACTAGCTCTGTGGAGGCAGAATTTGAGCTATGTACATCCAAGAAATGAAACATATATTCCCCTTTGTTAGAGAATTTCAGAAAGATGACAGGCATATTGACTGATTAAGCACATTCTCCTAGGCTACCTTTAGTAACTGGTTCAAAGAGAAACACTGTCTTTATGAAAAATTAGGTAAGGTGGCTGACAAGATAGTGACTGAAGTTCAGATACTCTCCTGGCAGATGTAATAGTAACTAGAAAAATAGTTTTCCAAGATAAATACTTTACATCTACTTTAACCAACGGTTCAAAGGGGGATCGCGTCAATGCCTGTAAAAGCACTGTAAGGTCCCAGGGAGGAGAAGGGTCCTTAATAGGTGGTCTGAGTAGAAACGTACCCTTAAGAAAAGTTTTGCACAGTCTGAAAGACTCCAGAGAGAAATGATTTTTCCAATATGAAAATATGGAAATAGCAGATAACTGTACTTTGACTGTAGAATAACTTGCTCCCTCATGGAAGACTGAAGCAGAAAATCTAGAATAGCTGGAAAAGGGGATGAGAAAAGATCCAAATGTCTCTCGTGAGCCCAAATAGGGAACCTTTTTCATCCACTCTTGTATATCTTCCTGGTATAATCCTTTTAGAAGGAAGTGAGCATGTGTATAACCTGAGAAGAAAGGCATGGACAGCCAAGCCATAATTGGAAGTGCAGAAACCATGCAGTGAGCTTGAGAGCTTGGAAGTTCAAATGAGGCAGTGTGAATAGGTGAGATCTGAAGAGGGATCTAGTACTCAAGGAGGGTGTATCAAGTGATGCAAAAGGAATGTAAACCATACTCATCAAGGCCAAAATAGGGAGATGAGGATTACCAAGCTCTTCTGTTGACATGCTTTCTGGAGAAACTTTAGGATAATGGGGAAGATGGATAATCATAAAGAAGAATGGGGGGGGGGGGGCAGTTGTGGATCAGAGCCTCTCTCGGTGGCAATCAGGGCAAAAAGACTGCTGCATCTGGAGTTGTGGGGAGAGGTGAAAAGATTACAGCATGGCTGACCCCACTGATAAAATATCAGTTTTGCTACTGATGGATTGAGAGACCACTCATGAGTAAATAGAATAAATCTGTTCAGGCTGTCCGCTAATACACTGGACTTCCCTGAAATGTACATTGCTATTAGAAAGTGATTGGAAGAAGTCGTCCACTGCCACCCTTTCATTGCTTCTTGACACAAGAGATAGGAGCGGGATCTCCCTATTTGTTAGTGTCTGTCTGTATAGCAGTTATCCCAAGAGGAAGAACATCCTGGAATGCCTGCAATGTTAGCAGGACTGTTCTTATCTCTAGAACACTGATGTGTAGACTGGCAACTACACTGAAGTGTAGACAACAGAGACCATGTGCCTTGAACGGACTGTTCCAATTAGTGCCCCCTACACCATCTGGGAAGTGTCTGTGGTCCCCATGGCCTTGGGCAAGGGTGGAACAAGGTGGAACAAGGTGTCAGCCATGAGGAAGTTCTGGGACCTGGATCCACCAGGGTACATGTTCTTTGCAAAACTTTCGAATGGGAAAATTCATGAGTTGTCAGCTTATCGACCACTGAACAGCCAGTGTCCACAGTAGCACTCTCATATAAAATCTTGTCAGTGGTACCCGTGTTATGGGGTGATCATAGACCCTAGGACCTATAAAACCAATTTAAGCACATTAGGCAAGTACTTTTCATTTTAGTAAAGGTAATATTTCCTTTTGCTCCTTATAAGCAACTTTCACACTATCAACTCTCACTACTTTACATGTTTGCCTGTGTAAGTTTTCTGTACAAGAGTGGATGATTTCAAAACTGTTTAATGAGTTTTCTAAACTTTGATTCGATCATCAGGACTATAGTAAATCCAGTGTCTAATTCAGATTTGAAGTCTTGTCTCATGTCTTTATTTACAAAAGGAACGGGTTAACATTTTGAGTCTTGAGCTCTGTGCAGTATGTAAAAGAAAATGCATCATTTGGACACTTTGCAATTTCCTCCTTATCAAATATATGCAAACAATCATTGCTAAGTTTCCTTTCAGCTCATATAAGTTCTGTTTAGAGACTCTCGCTACATGACCAGTTCTACTAATGAAAAGATTTTTTGCTTACATTTATATCAAGATGCTTAAGTACTATTTATGCGGAAGCTATAATAAGTTTTGGCATTGTTACAGACCATACTTTTGGTTTCACACCCTGTACTGTGCTATCACTTACATGCTACTGCCAGCTGTTTAACTTGCACATCTTACACGTTTTACTTCCTGCTTCCACTGCCAAAGTGATATTTAAGACATTTACAAATGTTAGCTTACACTGTGATAATAACTTTGTTTGCATTCATTTATACCAGATAAAATGATACGGTTTAACATCTGCTAATGTTTCAAAACTGAAGTACCTGGCTATTTTGCCCAACAAAACTACATATTACGATATGACTTCAGTAAGCTTTCTAATGCAAAACTGATGTTTCCATATACCTAATATCTGTGTTAAGAAAGTACACAGTTGTGTAAGCTGAAGTTACCATAACAGTAGTTGTTTGAATGATCACTGCTGCAGTAGTCTTAGCTATATGGGTTATATCCTGTCAAGGATATAACAGCTGGCAAGGTTCCAAAGCTTCAGGGCATTTTCCATGATGCCAAACTGTCAAGCAGCTTGAGTTGAGCTAACTAAAATACAACTCTGGATGCGAAGCCCTTCAGAGCTTTCCTGCCATCAGAGAAAAGGAGGCTAAGCCCTGAAAGGGCAATTCTTGGAACAGCAACAAATAAATGTCCACACCCTGGCATAAAAAAACACACCAAAAATTAGGGGAATGGATAGTGGGAACAGCTACTGCAACAGTGAACATCTACTGTTATGGTAAGTTCAGCTTAAACAACTGTACAGTGTTCTTCATATTGATCACTGCTGCAGTAGCCTTAGCTATATAGGTAGATTACCATAGCTAACTTTATATTGGAGATGGAAAGAGAAGGGTCCAAGAGCTCCTGGAGAATGGTCCAAGTAAAGCTTGCTCTAGACTAGGAGAAGGAATCAGGCTTATAGTCCTTTGTAAAAATATGTACAGAGGACCAAGTAGCAGCTTCAAGAATACTTCTAGAATCCAACCCTTTCCAAAAAGCCATAGATGAAGCCAAGGCCCTGCTACAAATAGCAGTGACCCTACTTGGAATATATTTGCTATGGTGAGTATAACAAAAGGTAATACCCATAGACAACCATTTGGAAATAGTCTGTTTTGATACAGGTTGTCACTTCTTCCCTTAACAAAAATGAACAATTGATCCAAAGATCTGAAATATTTAGTTCTCTCATGATAGTACTTGAGCTGTTTGTGGAAATCTAAAGTATGAAGGATAATTTCTCCCTCATTTTTACATTCAGGAAAGAAAATGGGTGAGATGGATAGTCTGGCTTAAAGTAAACTTGGATACCACTTTAGGCATAAAAGAAAGATTAGTTCTCAAAGAAACCCTGTCTCTGTGGAAAATGAGATAGGTTTGACTTTTCATAAGAGCTTGCAACTTAGAAACCCCTCTAGAAGAGGTGAGAGCAATCAGTAAAACTGTTTTCCATATAAAGAATCTCAACTCAGCCAGATTAGCTGGTTCAAATAGAGTGAGTGCTAGCTTCTCTAACACAAACGTAAGATTCTCAAGGAGGGCTTACTGGTGTTCTAGGAGGCCTCATGTGCAAACCCTTTCAAGAACATTGAGACAATATTGAAAGGGGAGGATCCATTGGCAGACCTGCTGAAATGACCGATGAATGACACTTGATAGTGGAAAAAGAAAGGCCATAGGATAGTAACTCACATAAATATTGTAAAACCAAAGAATAACTAGCCCTGAATAGGTACTGATTATGTGGCTGGCACCAACTAGGAAACCTTTTCCGTTTGTTAATATATTACTTTCTAGCACATCCTCAGAAAACAGTTGCCTAACAGGAATTAAGACCTTGTTATCCAAGCAGTCAAACGATAATGACTGATGTTGGGGTGTATCAAACATCGCTGGTCTTGTGTGAGTAGATCCAGTCTTTGAAGAAGCTTTGGTAACTGCCTTTGGCCATTTCCAAAAGAAAGGAAAGCCATGGTTGCCTAGGCCAGAAGGGAGTCACTACAGTGATCTTCAGAAGTACCTTGGTTATTAGTGGAAAGGCATACAGAAACATTCCTGTCCAATGCCAAGAAAAGGCATGCAGAAACATTCCTGTTCAATGCCAAGAAATGGTATCTGTCTTTGAGGCTTATTTGTTTGGAGTCCTGAAACAGAATTCTGCCAGTTGATTGCTCAGACAGGAGGCAAATAGGTCTACTTGAGGAATTCTCCACACATGAATCAAATCTTGAAAGACCCCCGATCTAGTTTCCATTTGTGAGGGTCTGCCCTGGTCCTGCTCAGCTCATCTGCCACACAATTTTACTCTCACGGAATGTAGGACGTTTGTAGAGTGAGATTGTGCTGTGAATCTCTATCCCAAGCTAACCTGGTTAGTCTGCAAAAGGGGTATGAACTGGTTCCCTGTTATTTGTTGATATACCACATGACTGTGGTATTGTTTGCAACCACTTGAAGAGATCCCAAGGACCAAAAATGGTTCAGAAAGTTGAGTGCCTTGATCAGGGTAAGCATCTCCTTGGTATTTATGCGCTTGCATCTGTCCCTGTTGTCCCACATCACCTGCACCTTTATCCCTCCTGATACTGCTCTCTGACGTATCTGTGGTACCAGACTGCTTTGGAACAGGGGGGAGCTGGGGGGATGCTGGATTTAAGGATATATGTTGTCTCCACCAGGACATTTCTCTTCTGACAAACCCCAGCACTGGGATCTGAAAAGATAAGGGTTGTTGATGCTGGTACCAAATAGATTTCAGATACCACTGTATCTTTCTCATGTAGAGTCTTGCCAGGGATATTATGAGAATCATAGATGCCACGAGACCCAAACTCCTGAGGTATTCCCTAACAGTGACCAAAGTCTGAGTTGGAAACCTTATAAATAGAACTAAAAAAAGATCTATTTTTCCAGTGGAAGAAAAAGCTCTTTCAACTGAGGTGTAAACTTGACAACCCAGGAACACAATCATGTGGGTGGGAGTCAAGAAAGACTTTCGAATGTTCACTTGGAATCCTAGTTTGAGCAAGAAATCTCGCAGAGAAACCCCTGACACATTGAAAAAGGCTCTGCAAAGATAAGCAAATTGTCTAAATATGGAAAAATGTGGATACCCTGTAACCTGCAATGAGCTATAATTGGAGCAAGATACTTTGTGAACACTCTTGGCACAGTGGATGGTCCAAAGGGTAAGGCACAGAACTAATAAAGTGATCCAGATACACAAAACCTTAAGGAAACATCTGATGTCTGGATGAATATGGCTATGATGACAAGCATACTTTGTCTAGTGTTACCAGGAACCTTGAAAGAGGAAGAAGAGTTGACAGGTTGTGAAGTGACAACATTTTGAATTTGGGCACCATCACAAACAGTTTTAGGAAAGAAAGATAGAGAACTGGTCTCCAAGCATTTTCTTTCTTTGGCACTGGGAATATCCATGAATAAAACCCCCTCCCTACCTAGGAAGGAGGAACTGGTTCTATTACTCCTTGGGACAGCATGTGATGAAGAACAGTTGGAAACAAGGAAGGCTAATCTGCAGGATAAGGAATGACCACCTAGAAAGGAGGACTTCCCCCTCCACTGCCATCTGTAACGTTGATGAATTATTTTCAGAATCCATTTGTCTGAAACAGTCTGTTGCCAAAGAGAACCATGGAGGTTCACACTTTCTGGAAGAGAAGAGGCCAGGGTTGGAGGGGCTTACATGTTTTTTTGAATAGTCATTCAGACTTGTTGAACTGTTCATGGTTTTGGGAGGTTTGAGACATGTTTTTGGAACCCTCTTGACATTTCTTCTAAAAACTCTGTTTAACTGAATTCTGTTGAGACTGTTTATTCTTTTATTCGTTTTTTTTGCCAAAATTGGATGAAGAGACAGAAAATTCCTTGGATATTTTGGAAAACGAGGGTTGAAAAACCTTAAGATCCCCCTGCATCAGCTTACCCCTTTCATCACACTTTTTGACCACCTCTACAAACAGAGGTGCAACATACTACATCTCTATCCAAGAGAGAATTTAAAATCTCTTTTTTTATATCATCTGAAAGGTTCTGACAATGCAGTCAGCAGACCTCTTTAAAATAGCAGCAGTGGTCATAGCCCTGCAAGAAGTATCAACAGTCATACACACACAGCAAACAATGAGCAGTGGCCTGTGTAACAGAATAGATTAAGTTATACAAAGCAGATTTTCTTCACAAAAAAAAGTAGATAAAATATTCCTATAGTCACAATTTGTCTGAACAAACTTTAATTTATAAGCCTGACAATTCAAAATTCTGAAAAGCAAAGTTGCAAAATATACACTTTTTCCCATAACTATCAATATTTTCCCATCTTTATTAGAAAGAGTAGGATTGGAATTGACTAAGTGGTTAGCAGCAGTGCAATCAACTAAGGCTACAGCTGCTAGGTTAGGTTTGAGAATAGTGTATAAAAATTTAAAAGACTGAGGAATGTTATACATCCTATCTGCCTTTTAGAGACAGCTGGATGACCACCAGGAAAACTGCAGACAATAAGACACACATCCTCTAAAGCAGATAAGACAGGAGGAATGAGTAAAGGTTGTGGAAAATCCTTCTGTAAAAACTCATAGCATTTTCTGTGGGACGGAGAAACCGCAGTGTGCTCCTACTGAAAACACTGGGATATTCTGGCAAAAGTCTCAGAGAAAGAGAAACCCCCACAGGGAGAATCAGAAACTGAGCTCTCCCCAAATCTGAATCAGAAATCTAAGGACAAAACCCAGAATCTGTCCCTGCATCTTCCTGTTCAAATTCAGAATCTTGAAACTCTTAAGGAAAAGAGGAATTCTTTATTTTACCAGGAAATACCTTACAAGAAGGATCAAAAGACTGAATTAAACCCAAATCTTGCACCAGTAAATTACTCCTATCCAAATAAATTTGAGAAGTAGATACAGGTTAGGTTTTCTATTTCGTTTTGACAGGAAAAATGGGACCAACCATTACTAATGGCAGCAGGTGTTAGCCCAGAGAAAGGCACAACATTCTGACACAACAGGGAAACCTTTCCTGTTTCCTCTCCCAGGACCAACAAGAGTGGCTTCCCAGGACCAACAAGAGTGGCTTTCCCTTGCCTGCTAAGGAGGACATAGCTAACCCTCAGTCCACAGTGGTGCTACACCAGAGGGATTTGGGGTAAAAGATGAGTAGTCTGAGGTACAACAAATGGCCACAGCAGAGTCACCCACTTGCGGCTAAGACAAATTGCTAGCCTGACATGGTGCCAAAGGCTGTTTGCTTAACTTTTTCTTTTTCTGGCTGGAAGAAGAACCAATCATGGGACCGGTATTCTGGTCCCTCATCAAGCCAAAAAATGGCATCTCTTCCCCAGGGAAGAAAAGCAGGGAATTCCTGTTTTTTTTTTTTTTTTTTTTTTTTTTTTTTGGACAGAAAAAAAAAAAAAACAGAGTAAAAAGCACTTTAAAACAAAATGTCAGTCCCACAATGGAAAAATAAACAGATTTTTTCAACAGAAAACATGTTTCAGTTAGTTTTCATTACTTTTAAACTGAAAGAAAAAACGAGTGCTCCACTTAAATGTTCATTCCAGTCTCGAGATAGTCCATTAAGTTACAACACAACTCACTTTAAAATAACTTTCCTGAAGAGGAAAGTAATAAAACATCATCTAAATTTAAGAAAATGAAATTTTTCCCCAAAGTGAAAATATCTGCACAGCAAAGAAAAGCACAAGCCAATCGTTGATCATCAAAAGCCTCAGAGGAGCATGCTCTTCGGTGGCAGTAAAGCTCTGAAGGGCTTCATGTCCAGACTTGTTTTTAGTCATCTCAGCTTGAGCTGCTTGACAATTTAGGAATGTGGAAGGGGCTCTGAAGTTTGGGAGCTGACCTGCTGTTATACCTCTGGCAGGATATAACCCAATATTTGCTGCATATCTGTTCGTTTAAACTGTGCAACTGTATTTTACTGCATTTTTTAGATTGCCTGCTAACTAAATTTCTCTTATAGCTGTAATTACTGTTCATTTGCTTGGTTTTCATTTTACTTGTTTGCTGCACTTGAAATAACTAGCATAGACTTGGTTCATGTTTTTCCTGACTCTAGTATTGTCTGTGACCTTTGGAGCTTGTAAAACAGCTAATCTTTTGTCTGGAGAGCCCCCCCCCCCAGTGCCTTTGTGCGAGGTAGGTACAGTTTGGACTGATCTAGCTAGAGTTACTGTTGCAGGGCTCTGTTTAGGGCATTTTGATTGGATAATCTGAACTTTGGCTGCTTGCTGTTTTTCTGTTTTAATCAGCCTGTGTTTGAATCAGTTTGTGCTTGTTTGCTCAAAGATGAGGTGAGTAAGGCTTTCTGCCCTTGCTCTACTGTTTTCCAAATACCTGCTGAGACTACAAAAATAAGTCCTTATTTCTCAACTGTTTACTGCACTTTCTGATTAACTAACACAATATTTGCTGCATATCTGTTTTCTTAAACTGTGTAACTGTATTTTACTTCATTTTTAAACTGTCTGCTAATTGAAGTACTCGTACAACTGTAATTACTGTTCATCTGCTTGTTTTGTTCATTTTACTTGTTTGCTGCACTTGAGAAACACTAGCATAGGCTAAGTTCAGGTTTTTGCTGAATCTAGTACTGTTTGTAACCCTTGGAACTTGTAAAACAATTAATCTTTTTTTCTGGAGCAGTCCCACTGTGCCCTTGTGACAGGAGTGCACCGTTTAGACTGCCTGTGGACATAGCAAACCTGTTAGCCAACAGGTTCTGTGAAAACTTCATTCCCCTGTCGCTACCACACATACCCCATGACATTCCTTCTATCTGTCCCCCACCTTGAATCTCTAGAGAGCAGGTGGTAAATGCCCTGTCTATGGCCAAAAACACAGCATCTATAGGACCTGATAACATCCCAGGCTGCATCCTACATGGGCTCCAACAAGAATTAACAACACCATTGGGTACTCTTTTCAATCACAGTCTAACCAGCGACTTCATCCCAGCTGAATGGAAAATGGCCAACCATTATCCCCTTGCACAAGGGTGGTGACATGGGGAACTATAGATCTATTAGCCTGACTAGCCATAACTGCAAGGTCATGGAGCAAATCATCATGGACCTTCTCAACAAAGATATAGGTAATCTCCAAACACTTGACCCTACTCAGTTTGGATTTGTTAAAGGGAGACCATGCCTGTTAAACATGGTGGACTTCTTCGAGACAGTCACCAGAGCTCTGGATGAGAAAAAAGCGCATACAGCCTACCTGTATTTGGCCAAGCTTTTGACACTATACCCACATCAGGCATTATTGACAAACTCACCCATCTAAGTATCGACAGTTATATTGTTAGGTGGGTCACTAACTGGCTCAATGATAGAACGCATACACTCAAAATAGGGGAATCCACCTCCAAAAGCAGACCCGTAACCAGTGGTGTTCCACAGGGATCAGTCCTGGGACCTCTACTGTTTGGAATCTAAAGTACAACAAAAAACTAAAGGTCCATGGCTGACAAAGTTTGCTGACAACTGCAAACTGGAAGCGGTCATAGAATTCCCAACTGTTGTCAACATCCTACAGAATGGTCTTAAGCAAACAAATGATTGGTGCCAAAGTCACAGCCTTAGACACAATGCAAAAAATGTATTACCAACCCTTTCAGTAAGAGAGATGTTCCTGCTAACTACCACATCAATAGAAACACACTAAGCACGTACTCAGTGGTGAGAGACCTGGGCACACAGGTTGACAGCAACCTTTCCTTTGAGCATCATGTCTCCACAGTGGTAAGAAGGGCATTTTATACTGCTCATCATATAAATAAGGGCACTGTCTCCAGAAAAAAGAAGCCATAACCTCCCTGTACTCTTCCCAAATCAGGCCAATAATTGAGTACAATGCCCCTTTTAGTATGTACCTTTCCAGGCACCTGCAGCAATTGGAAAGACCACAAAAGTTCCTCACAAAGAGAATTCAAGGTAATCAGCATCTGTCCTATCTGGATCGGCTGAAATTACTGTCACTTTACTCCATTTTGTACAGACTACTCAGAGGTGAGCTCTGTCTTGCGTATAAGGCAATCTCTGACTCTACTTTATTGGAAATGCTGTATACCCGTACGTCCAATTGTTCATGGGTTACTCGCTCTAATGACAATAACCTGGTATGCGACATTAATAGAAACTGCTGGAGGGACAGATTTGTCTCCCAGAGGTTACCACACCTGTGGAATAGGCTCCCAATTCATGTCAAGCAGATCACCTCTTTGGCTCTCTTCAAACGCAGTCTGGACGATTGGGTGGGTAACAGTAAATTCACCCAGGGGTTCCACCTGTGTCTCTCTTGGACAGGGCAATAGGTGCTGATCATGGAAACAAGGGCAGAACTTGGCTAGACTTATAAGGGCTCTAGGGTCATTAGCCTAGTAACTTCCTGTGGTCCTATGATCCTATATAGCTAAAGCTACCGCAGCAGTGATCAATATGAAGAACATTTAAAATGATTCTCTAATCAGCTTACTAGTTGCACACATATCAGCTGGTGTAGTAGTCATTAGAAAACTCTGCAATAAACTGTAGGTTTCAGCTTTACAAGTACACAAATATTTTGCTCTTCTATTTTCATTTTATGACATTAGTACTAAATGTGCTCCACTGTGCTGTAATAATCCTTCCAGAATTGGATTTTGTATCAAATGCAAAGTGTGAACAGTTAATAAATTCACCTTTTACTTCTTCCTTTTTTGGCTGATGCAGGTGCTGGATTCTTTACATTTTGAGTCCTTGACTATAATATTGAATGGGGTACACTGAACAAAAAGTCTAAACACCAAAACAGCTTTAATAAGAAATCCAAGCTTCAACAGAAACGGTAATACCAGGAAAACAAATGTTCTTGAGCTAGCACCTGAAATGTGTTTTCTGCATGTAACTTTGTAGAGACAACTGAACTAAGTAACTTGAGGGGAGGAGCTCAGAGCAAGCATCACTGGAAAATATCCAAATTTACTTCACATCAGAAGTTTAACTGATAAGTGTGTCATGCAAGTTAATCTTTTCGTAACCAAGAAGCTATGCAGACCTTCCCCTTGCTCTTCTTTTTAAGTTACTGACATTCACCAGATACCATACCAATACTTCCTTCCCACCGTCTTCTCTTTGTGTAACAAGCAGGTAGATGGTAAAGAAAACAAATGGAAGATATTCCTAGTTTGTGTAGTTTTCTTCCCAGGTTTCTTAATCATCTGAATTGGCCTTTCACTTACTGAACCTCTCCATTCATGTTGCTAGAGTGCCTAACAGCTAGAAGCATGCAAGTGTGGACCTATCCCAAAACAAGACATGACAGCTAAATCAACAGTTATAGGCTTATCTCCTGCTTCCTATCCTATATCAAATCATAGAGAGTGTGATTCCCAACAGCTAATTGGAATATCTGAACAGTGGACTACAAGCATGTGCCCCACATGATGTAAGCTCCATTGCAGCCACAGTCTGCCGGAAGGGCACAGTGTTTTCTAATACTGACAAAGGATTCCCTGTTGAGGTAGCCTTTTTAGAGCTGTCAAATGTGGTCAGCACTGTAAATGATATCCCCTTTTCTGGAATGTTCTGCAATCTGCCTTATGTGCTGCTTTAATCTGCTTCGTAATGCAGAACAAATTAGTGAACTATGTAATGTTTCACTACCATGGAACTTTTCCCCTAGGCCAACTCTATAAACAAACTTTTTCACTAAAAATGTCCAAATTAATAAAGAGACACAGAGACAAACAAATGCACAGCTGTCTTGAGACGCTGCTTCTCTCATCTGCCTTTAATATGGTGTTTCCATAGTTAAGATTATTTGTCCACAGACTAGGGTCTTCTCTGATCCTGCTGTCACAGACCAAGGTATTTTCTAGAGGTCTGCAATCTGCAATCTTAGAATCACATCTCTTTTTGGCTTATGTTACAAGTCTGTGCCATTAAAAAATATGGCTAGGTCTATCGGTTCATAGATTAGTACTAGACTAACTGACCTTGTGAGCCATTTGAAGCCTAGCTATTTCCCCTCATGGTAAGAATCAAACCTTGCACCTTGTGTATATAAGGCAAACACCTTAACCATTATGCCACCCCTCCATATGTCAGTAGCATGGTTAAAACACATCAGCATTCTTAAAACATTTCATGCAATCATACCTCTCAACCTGGAAACATCAAAAATCTGGACAAAGGCCCGTGAAAAGTAGGTACAACCAGCCAAAAATTGGGGCACTGATTAACATAAAATTTACATATGTAACTATGTAAGCCTGCCCATTCCAGTGGACTTGTGGGATTCCATCAATATGCATTCTCTGCACAGTAAGTTATGAACGTCTAATTTCTAGCATGACTATCTGCAACATTCATTGATTTACTGTTAAAATCAAACATTTCACGACAAAAATAGGAGGCAAAATCAGGGGGAGATGACATTGAGCTATGCAGGAGAGGTCTGGGAATAGACAGCAGTGCACACGTAATTCTCATTTATCCAGAATTTCCAAATGTCCAGATTTATGCATCATATTTTTTGTCTGCCCCTCATAAAATGTGTTTTTTTCTGCCATTTCCTAGCATTTAATGCACCTCAGACCTGTACAACTTGGAGGCATTCAAAATTTCTGGCAAGCAAATTTTCAGTGCTAAGCATGGACGGACAGTCAGACAGAGGTTTGGATCCAATATTTTCAAATAGTAAAATAATTGCCAGCTTTACTTGTGCTTATACCACCATCATACATATATTCAAAAAGCAAAACTTTTTTAAAGTTTTTGCTAGCTAGAAGTACATATAAAGTGGACACAAATGTGCTGTTTCTGAATAATGCCCCAGACTTGTCATCGGTATATTCAGCAACTGAAACAGACATTTGGCTAACAACAATAAGCATAACAGCTCAGTTTTAATGGGCTATTCATTGTTTTACATCTTAAATGCAGCAGATCCTACATTAGCAAATGTGCACTTTACCCAAGAGTAACAGTATTGTCACGTCACCTTTAAATTTAGGAATAAACTTGTCTCCTCTTAGAATCTCTGCTTCATTCAACAGTCTGAAGGGACAGGTTACTTTTATGCTGCATTCAGCAGCCAGATTTACCATATCAGTTATTTCCAGCCAGATTTGATTTCTCCAAGTCTTTTGGATTTCTAGTACCATGATGGGGATGCATGGACCCCATTCCTAAGTCAAAGTATGATTAAAGTTCATGAAATTAGTATTGTTTCAATCTCTGATGTTAGCTGAGACTAGTCCTGCGAAGAGCACTTTGGTTAACATCAAATCATTACCATAGGAATTACCTTCAGTATGTATATGCAAACCAAACGCTACAGTGTTAGACTTGTAAATAAGTTTATCTATGTTAGAGCCTAGAGCTCATTTGAGTGTGCTAAGATAACCAACACATCAAAATGTATTCACTTTCAAAAAACGTTTTGCTTCCAATAAGTAACATACAACTTTAACTTCTGCAGTGGCAATTTGTAAAACATCACTGAGCTTTAGTTGACGATCTCACCAAAATTGTCCCATACATCGCATTACTGGGAAACAATTATTGAGTTTTGCACAGCAAAGTATCTGTGCATCTTAAAATTATTTAGTCTTGAGAAGGAAGAGTATTTAAGAGAGAGAAAGATGGTTTTGATTGCTGCATAACCTGTATGAGGTCTGAAGCTTAAATACCTGTCATTATTCAATGACTTTGTTACTCACCCTCAGTGATTCCCTAGAAAACCACAAATTCTGTGTGAAAAGCAAGAGTCTGCATACAGTTAAACTACTCCCCCACCCTGAGATCAGGGATAACTGATTTTGGGCAGTTATATCTAAGAAACAGATATACTCTTGAGGTTAAACAAGTTATCTCACCAGTTTAAACATGAAAAGCACAAAGCAAACGACAAACCATAAAAAGGGTAACACTACCGGGCATGCAAATAACACAGCTAAATGATAAATCATAGATAAACAAATAATACTTTATTTAATAATCTATAAGTGCTTTTGTCTTTAATGTCTCACCAGTTTCCTACACAGGTTGGGTAGAAGGGATCTGTAAGTGAGTCGCTAAATGTTGACCTTGCCGCACTGTTACTATATTAACCATTTTCTTGCTGGATTATATTATAATTAAACCTGAAATGTGCGTTTTAATACACTTGTACTCACTCTAGCTGTGCTCTGCTCCCTCATATTACTGATGTTCCTCAGACCTGTTAATTTAATTAAACAGCATATATCACTAACTAAATAGGGTATGGCAAAATTGTAAATAAAGAAAAAATTGTGATTTCAAGGGGCCACTCGGGAATTCATAGCACCCCATTATTTTAGCCTCAAAAATAGGAAATTCTGAGGAATCGGGTACGGCTAAGAGGTATGCATGTAACTTGAATGTTGATGCCAGTAGGCAAGTTTTCATGATGAGGTAAACTAGTAGAAGGTAAAAGACTGACAACTGATTTCTTGCAGGTATTGGTCCTGAGCCTATTCCTAATCATTGCTTTTGTCTCAGATCTTACAAGGAGTAATGAAAGTGCCATTAGTCTCTGCAAATTACAGCAGGATTTAGGGTTGATTACAGACAAGTAAACAAGCATAAAGAGAGATCTAAGGGGATTAGAAGCAAGCTTTAAAAGTTGATAGATACATTTCAACATTTAAAAATTCTTTCTGCTGAATGTAGTAAATGGCAACCCAACCCATGGGCAGAAAGTGCAATGAGAATCTGGCTACAGATTCCAGAAAAGTAAAAGGACCTCAGGTCACGGTTATGGAAAATCTGAACAATCAGATACAACCTAAAATGGTACAAAATCAGGTGGTAACATATAGATGCAGAGGGATGGAATTAAGTATCAGTGAGGTACCACTTCTTTAACAGAGACTGGTTGGGCCACAAATGGACTACAAATGGAGGCGTTATAGTAAAGGGAAGGTCACAACAGGAACAGAGGAAGGTGAGTAAGTAGCTACAGAAAGTCAAGGGTATGACACATGCACAGGATAAGACAGCTTAGCATTTTTTTTGCTTGGGAGAAGAGATTGGTATAAGATATGGATGTCTAAGATATTAAGAAGAAAATGTAATGCAGAAAGGAAGGCTAGGTCAGATGGAGGATAAGGCATGCCTAGCAGATGAAGGGAATATAGAGGAATATTGCCATAAGCAACAAGGAGGGATGTGGCTGCCTCGTGCTGCCTGCAACAACTAAGTACACCTGATATCCTCCTAATCTTCATTTGTCAACCAGTTTACTGTGTTATGTTATATTATATCTGCTCTTTTAATGAAGGCAACACCAGTCGTCTCAAAATTCTTGGTTATTGAAGTGATTCATTCAAAAATACCTCTTCTTTTGGATTAATCATTTCCTAGACAGTATGTTAGGACATCTCCTAGCCACTGTCTCATTAATAGTCCAGCCCTAGCTATATGAGTTATATCCTACACAGCATACAATAGCTGACCAACTTCCAAATCTTCGAAGACACCTTCCATGTGTCCAAACCATTATTCAGCTCGAGATGAGTTGAAGAAAGAGTGGTTTGGATGCCAAGCCCTTTAGAACTTTCATGCCAACTGAGAAAGGGAGGCTAGAATCATGGAAAGGTCAATGCTAGGAAACAGAAATTAGAAGTCCTCATTCTGGCAACAAAATCATACAAAAAATAAGATGAATTGGGGGAAGGGATAACTACTCCAACAGTGATCATTGAAACATCTACCATTATGGTAAGTTTACTTACACAACTGTACTATGTTTATCAAATTGATCACTGCTGCAGTAGTCTTAGTTATATGGCTAAATGACCATAGCCTAGAGAGACTGGGATGAGGATGGACAAGGCTCCAGCAGACCTTGGAGTATGGTCTGAGCAAAGACTGTCCTAGACCTGGAAAAGGAATCTAGTTTTTACTGCTTTGTGAAAATAACCACAAAGGACCAAGATGTTACTTTTAGAACAGTTCTACAGTTCAGCCCTTTACAAAAAAACATAAATGAAGCCAAAGCCCTGGTATAATGAACCACCTGAAATTGCCTTGTTGCAGTGTATATAACAAAAGGTAATAGCATGAGGCAACCACTTGGAAATACTCTGCCTTGGCACAGGTTGTGCTTTCTTTTCCCTTCACGGGAAATGAAAAACTGATCAGACTTCCTAAAAGATGCTGTTCTATCAGGGCAGTACCTGAGCTGTTTTTGGACATCCAAGGTATGGATTATCCTTTCTCCCTTGTTTTAAAGTTCTGGAAGGAAGACAGGGAGATTGATAGCTTGGCTCAAAGTAAACTCAGATACCACTTTAGGCATAAACAAAGGATTATCTTTCTAGAAAATGAGAAAAGGTTGACCCACTATAACAGCTTGCAACTCAGATACTCTTCTTGCAGAAGCCTGTTCAATCAGTAATACTTGTTTCCCATGTTAAGAACCTCAAGTCAGCCTGACTCTGATGAGCTGGTTCAAAAGCAGCAAGAGTTACTTCTTCCAAAACAAAATTAAGATCACAAGGAGGAGCCACCTGTTTCCTAGGAGGTTTGGTATGCAACACACCTTTCAAAAACATTTTTACATGAGATAATATTAAAAGAGGGGGCTGCATGGGCAGATATGCTGAAATGGTTGTCAAATTAACCTTGATGAAGACAGGCCAGAGGATAGTAACTATCAAAAATAATGTAGAACCAGGGAGATACTAGCCCTAAAAGAGTGTTGATTCTTGTTTTGGCACAGACTAAAAAATATTTTCTATTTACTAATATACGATATTCTAGTAGCAGGTTTTCTTGCCTCCTTCAACACCTTTCTATTGCCTTCAGAAAATAATTGCCTAAACATTCTTCACCCAGGCAGTTAGGTGCAGTTGTCTGGGATGAGATATATCAAACACCACTCTTCCTATATGAGTATATCCGGTCTGTGAGGAAGCTTTTGGTAATTCCATTTGGCCATTTCAAATAGAAGAGCCACTGTTGCCTGGGCCAGAAAGGAGCCACTACAGTGATCTTTGGTAGTTCTTCTGAATCTTCAGAATAACTCTGGATATTAGTGAAAAGGGTAAAAAAAGCATACCGGAACATTCTTGCCCAAGGAAAAAAGAATGCATCTGTTTTCTAGGCCTTCTTGAATGGAATCAAGGGACAGAATACTTCTAATTGATTGTTTGACTTGAGGCAAAAAGATCTACATCAGGTGTTTCCTACATCTGAATCAATTTCTGGAAACCCCCCAATTCAGTTTACATTCAGAAGGATCTGTCCTGGTCCTGCTCAGCTGATCTGTCACAAAGTTTTGTTCTGACAGTATATAAAATGCCTGCAGAGTAAGAATGAGTTGACAAACTATATCCCAGGCTACAATGGCCAGTCTGTACAGAGGGTATGATCTGGTCTCTCCCGTTTGTTTATGTACACAACACTGTGGTGGTATCTGAAAATATTAGTAATGGTCTTGGGTACCGCAGATGATTGAGAGCATTGACAGCATTTATAAGTGCCAATATCTCTTTTATGTTTATGAGTTTTGGTCTGTTTTTTTGTTCCAAAGTCATTACTGTAGAAACTGTTCCGCAAACAAAGTCTGAGGTGTCTGTCTTTATAGACTGTGATGGAGTTGGAAGGGAAAATTGAAGGCCTAAATTCTAATAAAATTGGTCTCCACCAAAGAATTTCCTTTTTCACAATCCACAAACCTGGAGTCTGGAAAGTCAGAGAATGTTGATGTTGGGACCACCGAATTTTTCTGAAGTAGAGCATTGCCAGATAATAATGTGAATCATGTATGCCATGAGATCTGGAATCCTAAGAAATTCCCAGGCCGAGACAGAAGTCTGAGTGAAAAAAAATCAGAAAAAGATATAGATATAGCTCTACTTTTTCCAGTGAAAGAAAACGTCTTTGACTTCGGGTGCTAGGAGACACTCAAAGAAAACAATCCTGTGAGAAGGAGTTAAACAAAAATTTTGCATGTTCTCCTAGGACTCCAATCTGTGTAGGAGATCTTTCACCCAAGTGAGATAGCCCTGGCAATTTGAAAAAGATTTACAAAGATAGGCAAGTCATCTAATTAAGAAAAAGTGTGACTATCTTGCAGTCTGCAGTGGGTTGTCACTGGAACAAGACACTTTGTAAAGACGCTTGGAGCAGAGGATAGGCCAAAGGGTAATGCAGAGAACTGATTATCTGATACAGAAACAGAAAAGTTTAAGAAACTTTTGAAATCTGGATATATAGGAATATGATGACAAGCATCTTCTAAATCTAACATCAGCAGAAAAATAATGTGGAATGAGGGCTAACAAGTTGTGAAGAGAATAACATTTTGACTTTAGTCACTATCACAAACTGTTTTAGAAAGGAAAGCTCAAGAACTGGTCTTTCTTTGGCACCAGAAACATTCTTGAACAAAACCCCTTTGGCTGAGGAGGAGGGACCACTACATCAGGTGCTGAATGACAGGGGTGAAAGAGGAATTTGATCTGTTTGATGGGGGGGGGGTCACTTGAAAAGGAGGGAGAGGCTCCCAGTCCCATTTGTAACCTTGATGGATTACTTTCCGAATCTATCTATATGAAACTATCTGTTGCAAAAGAGAGACATGGAGGCTCAGACTTTCTGGAAGAATTAAGAGTTTGCCACGATGGGAAGGGGGAAGGAAGTCCTGAAGATAGTTATTCAGACTTATTAGACTTCCTTTGTTCTGAGATGTGGCCCTCCTTTTTTCTGGATCCTTCCTGCCATTTCTTTTTAAATGCTTACTTATAAGCAGCTTTCTGTTTTTGTCTAGTTTGCTTTTTGACAAGGTTTTAGGAGTAGCATTAAACCCCTTGACAAAAGGAAGGATGAAAAAATCTGAGAAATTCTTTGAATCGGCTTTAACATCCTAAGCAAGGCGTTGAAAATGAAACCAAGCAAACCGCTTCATAACTCCAGCCCTGTAAGTGGCATCCACAGAATCATGAGAATATTTTAACTAGTGGATAGCAATTTGAGTCACAGAAGCAATTAGGTTAGGCAACAATGTGTTTTCCTCAGAAGAAGAAACAGATACCATAATATTCCTCATGTTCTCAAAAATGCCAAGCATAAACTTTAACATATGAGATTGACAGAATTAGACTTTTGTTCTCCAATACTATTAAAAGCTTTCCTATTCCTGTCGGATGAGAATGGATTGGTAATAAGCATATGTTTTGCAGCAGCTGAGTTCACCTGAGAAATAATAACTGGGTCAGATCTAAATTAGTATATAAAAATGTATAAGACTAAAAAACTTTATACAGTCTATTTGCTTTTTTTGGAGCAGCAGGGTGGCTGTTTCAGGCTTTCATAAATACATCCCCCAGTGCTGAAAGGAACAGGTTCGGGAAAATCATGTTGTAATACATCATAATACTTCATAAACAATGAATTGTCATTATGTTTCCACTGAAATTAATGATTCATTCTGGAAATAGTTTCAGAAAAGGAAAATCCTGCAAAGGGACTGGCAGAAGCCATGCTTTCCACATAATCTGAATTAGAAACCTGAAGAGAAAACACAGACGTTGCCCCTTCATAATCCTGAACCTCTTCAGAAAATGAAGAAACACTTTTTCTCTTGCCAGAAACAGCTGAATTGGAAGGGTCAAGTGCCCAGACTAAGGCTAATAAGTCACTCCTGTCTAAAGTAAATTAGACAGGAGAATACATATGTTTAAGTTTTTGCTTCTTTTGGCAGGAATTTCTAAAGAAGCAGACCACCTCTTGCCAAGGAAAACCTTCCCCAGGATATGCAATCCATTCTGGCTAGGCACAAAGGAATTCATTTCCCCTTCTCCCAAGACTGATAAGAATGATGCTCCCTTGCCTGCGAATGACACTCCAACACTCATACAGGATGTGTCTAACCCCTGGTCCATGGTAGCAGTAGGGACTACATGAGAGGGAGCCAAGGAAAATGATGAATGGTCTGAGGAACCATAAATGACCACAGCTGAGTCCTCCATCTCTGGCTGAGACAATTTAGCAGCTTGCTGTGGTGGCAATGACTCTTTATTAATTTCTTTTTTGCAGCTGGTAGACGGAAGAACCAAGGAACTGGTAGTTCATTCCATGTTAACGCTGACAAAGATGCCCGATTCCCAGGGAAGCCTTGCAGCAGTAGTCAGCAAAACAGGCAAGCAGTGAAAATATTTTATTTATTTATTTTATTTTATTTCAGTTTGATGACCAGGGAAGTCCACTGGGCCAAGAAGAGCCCGTTTTCAGTGGAGGCCCGTGGGAGAAAAGCTCCACAACAATTGCAAGTTACATTTCACATTACAAAAGGACATAGTTCATACAGCTAATTAAACATTTACAGATAAGCTCCATGATATTTGCAATTGGCTTGTCACAATGCTACAAAAATGAAAAGACATAATTCAATACAGAAATTTCAACATTTACATTGGCATTTCAAAATATATATAAGAAACTTTTTCCATCGAAAAACTCAGTGAAAAACAATTTAAACATTTTCCCACCTAAAATGTAAAATAACAAATCTTTTACAAAGAAGAAAGTTTTAAAGCAGTTTTAACAATTTTTTTTCTTTTCTGCAAAAATAATAAGTAAAGCTCCAGTTTAAAAGTTATTAAAAGTCACATTTTTACTTTTTATTTTATTTTTATTTGACATTTGTTTACTGGGATAGTCTGTTTTGTATGTACCCACTTTCAGCAAAGACCCGGGGAGAAAAGCTCCAAGCATAGATCACATTTCACACTGCAATACATACAGAATTTACATTTGTAACAGTAAATACAAAATTACATTTGTTAACACTAATACAGAGTCAAATATTTACAAGATACAGATAATCTGGGTACATGGAGTCAAATATTTACATAATTGAGAGATAATATGTTAGGTGTGATAGAACGAAATAGGTTGTTGACATAACAGTATAAGATTGTTATGGCGGTGTTTAGGTTCAGCGAGACATGATGCCTAAGTCTTTAGAGAGGAGAGATATACTGAATGCAGTAAAACAAGAAGGCCAAGCAAGATAAAGTTTAGTTAAATATATATTAGAGGCAGATTGGAGTTGTGATATACGCTGTTCATTGATGTACGAAGCACAGGCATGAGTATTTTTATGTGTATATATTGGAGTTTAAAAAGAGTTAGGGGAAATATGAAGAAAATAATGAGGTTATAGATATACTAAAAAACAATAGGAACGTGTTCATGGATAAGAGGTTGAAAGTAGATTTCAGCTTTAAGAAGGACAGTAGATGGTTATCCTGGTGTAGAGCAGGAGCACAGCCATTCCTTTTTTAGGCGTTCTTTTAGAGTGAGTTTGAAGGATTAGCAAGGGGTAGCTGTTCTAATGGAAGTAGGGAGGGAATTCCAGAGTAGCAGTAAAGGGAGTGCCCTGCTGATATGTTTGGTCTAGAGACATTAAGTTGGTTTTGGTCATTTGATCACAGATAGTGGCTGGATGAGTATTTTTGTAGGACTGCATTTAAAGCAATACATACATCAGGACAGTTATTGATCATATATGCAGTGAATGAGTATATTTTAAGTAGTTGGGTAGTTCTAGCCAGTCTAGCACTTTTAGTGCAGTACAATGATGGGAAAGCTATTGAACACTAGTAGCAAATTTGACAGTTTTATTATAGCATTGTTCCAGTCTATGGATATTTAATTTTTGGAAATTTGTGGGACTGGGGCACCATAGAAGAGAGGAGGAAGGTGGCAAGTTTGTACTAGTGTGATTTTAGGAGTGGGGGGGGGGGGGTGAGGAAGTTTCTAGCTCTGTAGAGTAGACCTAATTTTTGACGTTTTTTTAATGTAATTTTGTATGTGGTAATTGAATCTAAGAGTGTCATCTATTATCATTCCTAGCAGCTTACTTTGCAAGGTCATTTACAAACTGGTACTATTTTAGGAACATATTTTGAGTTGTTTTTTTTTTAATGGGACTTTATTCTGGGGAAAAAATAGTAGTACTTTGGTTTTGTTAGGATTAAAAATAAACTAATAGCTTTGTAACCATTTTTTTGTGACAGCGAAAGATTCCTGAGTAATTTGCTGTAGATGAGTTGGATTGTTTGATGAGCATGTAAGTGGTGAATTATCGGCATACTGTATAGTGCAGACATGTTATGTGCAAGCATGGAGCGAGTTGGTAAGTATATTAAACAGTAATGGTCCAAGGATTGAGCCTTGTGGGACACCTGCATTTACAGGGAGAAAGTGGGATAGACTGTTCTGACATTTTAATGACTGGTACCTGTCTTTGAGATAGCTCAAAAACCAGTTTAAGGTATCTGCTGTAATGCTTAATGTTTATATTTCTGTTAGCAGTTGAGTGGCTAACACTGTCAAAGGATTTTGATAGATCAAGGAATAATGCAGATACAAATTTGTCACCATCCCTGGCTTAATTGACTGTTTCCATGAATGAGAGTGGAGCTGTTTTAGTACTATGGGATGGTCGAAAACCATCTTAACTGCAGAGGTAGATAGTTTACCTAGTGAGTTTCTAAAATAGCAGCTAATGGCTTATCCTACCCCATTTCCATCCTCATAAACAGGTCTATGTAAGAATCATATGTCTCCAATCTCTGGAAAAAAATCACACATCATTTCCCTCCACAGGGGATGTAATTCAACTGATATCATAAACAATCCAACTCATCTACACGACAGTCAATAAATACATCTTTACAACTTAAAATGAATACTTTTCCAGAAAAAGTTCACTTCATAAAAGAAAAATGTGGATTTTTTTTTTTTTTGCCCAGCAATGGAAAGTGTTAGCCAACTGTTGATTCCCAAAAGCCCAAAAAAAGGATTGCTCTTCAGCAGTAGGAAAGCTCTGAAAGGTTTGGTGCATGGAAGGTGCCCTTGAAGCACTGGAAGCTGTCTGGCTGTTATATCCTGTACAGGATATAACCCATTTATCAAAGGCTACTGCAGCAGTGAACAATATGATGAATATTCACTGTAGCCTGGGCCATAAAGGAGTCACCGCAAGGATCTTTAGAGAGGCTGTCTGACTCTTCAGAATGACCTTGGAAATCAGTGGAAATGCATACAGGAACATTCCCATCCAAGGAAATGAGAATGCATCTGTTTTCCAGGCCTGCTTGCAAGTACTTTTTGAACAGAATTTTATGAGTTGTGTGTTGTGACTGGTGGCAAACTGATCTATCTGAGGTGTTTCCCACAGCTGGATCAAATCCTGGAAGATCGTCTGATTCAGTTTCCATTTGTGAGGGTCTTTCCTGGTCCTGCTCGGCTTGTCTGTCACAACGTTTTGTTCTGATGGAAAGTAAGAAGCTTGTAGACAGGTATTGTGCAAAACTGCTAAGACTACCATGGCTAATCTACACATAGTTTATAATCTAGACCCCCCTTCCCATTTATTACCACATCACAGTGGTATTGCTTGTGACCACATGTAAAGGTCCTGGAGACCACAACTGAAAGAGACAGTAATGTGCATTTATTGCAACCAACATCTGTTTGGTGTTTATGTATTTTGGTCTGTATTTTTTGTTCCAAAGACCCTGCACTTTTATCACCAAAGACACAACCCCCCCCCCCCCCCCCCACGCAAAGTCTGTGGCTGGAAGGAAGAATGAAAAACCTGAATTCAAATAAAACTGGTCTATCTGCCAAAGCAGTTCCATTTTTAAAAACCCCAAAACTGGAATTTGAAAGGTCAGGGGGTTTTGATCATAGGACTATGCAAATTTTAGTTACCAGTCAGTTTTTCTCATGTGGAGTTGGGCTTCAGGAATCATGAGAATAGCAGATGTAACAAATCTAAAATCCTGGCAAAATTCCCTTGTTGAAGTGCAGAAACTAGGAATATATCTAGGTACAGGTATAGATTTACTTTTTCATGTGTGAGGAAAGCTCTTTGAACAGATGTATACAGGAGACATTCCAGGAATACTATCATGTGGGATGGAATAAAATAAGATTTTTGAATATTTTCTTAGAAACCATGGCTCCAAAGGAGACATCCTAACCAAATGAGAGATTCTTGACATTTGAAATGATCCTACAATGACAAGCAAGTCAGCTTGTGAAAAAGGGAAATAATGCCAGCCCAGCTATCTGGAAATTTGTAAATAATTTATGTAATTTGTGAATATTGATATGATTTATACAGAGGTGTTTGTAAAGTACTGAGCTAAAATGTAACTACAGCATGCCCTATTGCAATACAACAGGAATGCACCTGCACTATTGTGACTGTTCAGATGTATATGTTTAATGGAAACTGGAATTTATGAAGTTAACTTGAAAAAAAATTCAGAGAAAATAGTTTAAATGAAACTGTTTTCTATAATTGCTGGGCCATAAACAGAAAATATTATCTCTCAGTTTCAGTGCAGTAGCAGACATAATGTCTAGAGCTGGAAGTTTTTTGTATTGTCTTGAAAGAGAAGTAGTTACTAGGTTTGATATATAGGCTAATAGGTTAGTACTAAGCTAACTGCCCTTGCGAGCCATTTTAAGCCTAGACAGTTATCCCTTGTGAGACTCAAACCCTGCACCTTGTGTTTGTAAGGCAAATACCTTAACCATTAGGCCACCCTCCCAACCCCCATAGGTTAGTACTAGGCTAACTGCCCTTAAGAGCCATTTTTAAGCCTAGCCAATTATCCCTTGTGAGACTCAAACCTTGCACCTTGTGTTTGCAAGGCAAACACCTTAACCATTAGGCCACCCTCCCAACAAGACGTGTTTTATTGTTTTATTACTTCCAGGATCGGCAAACATCTGAGAGATATGTATTTTTCACAGAGATGTTAATTTCTGTTAGTTTCTGACAATGGGGGTTTAGCTTGGGAACTGAAAGCCAGGTGATAAAAAGTAATGAAATCCAAGCTAACTCAGCAGTAATATTTGATAGTAATTTAAGAACTCTCTCAGAGAGAGACAGGGCATTTTTGTATTTGACTTTGACCTGACAACATCCACTCATCACCACTTCTGCACTTGACTTGCTGTAAGTAAGTTTTTATGGCATAGTAACTCTTTTAGATTCAGACAGGAATATAGTAGTGTAGCTTAGATGTTTTATTTAATTGAGACTGTCCTACAATCTTGTGTTAAATATTTCCTGTGATTTTGAACTCTTGATGTAATGGATTACTTACTGAGTATTGTCTTGTTATTTTATTATTTATTATTAAATATATTTAAACATTTTAATTGTGGCTGGTCTGTTTAGAGATATTTAAGATCTTAGAGTACTTGCATATCTATATGGTGACATTGTACAGGCCACTCCTAAATAGCTTTGCTCTTGGTCAGACTACCATTTGGATAAGTAGTAACATTACACAGTAGGCTTGGACACCCTTTGTTAAGGGCCTTAAAGTAGCTGATAAGGGGTTCTGGTGGCAGTGGTAACTACATTATAGTCTGAGCAGAAGGGGGCATAGCTAGTAAACCTGTGCCTTTCCCGGGTGTGTGCGTAAAATAAATCTCCAAGAGTGTGCGTCTGTGTGTCAGCTACTTGGGAAGGGACATGAAGCACTGGTTGGCCAGAGAGAGTGTTAGAGGACTTGGCTTAGAACCCTGGCTAAGATCTCAACTCTGTAGTTGTGCCAGTGGGGAGTCTTATTGGGGATATCTACAAAGAAGGAGAAACCAACCCCAGACTTTGATCTGTGTGTGCTCTTAAGGGAACTTGCACTTTACTGTGTGCGTACTTGTCATCCTCCCAGTGTGTATGTTCCCCACTGTTGCCAGGGGTGAGGATTGAGGCTCCTAGATTACTGGGCCAGTGTTGGAGCATCACACAGCTAAATAAGGAAAAATGTGAATGCCTTGCAGTCTGCAATAGGCTATCACTAGAGCTAGACACTTTGTGAATGCCCTTGAAGCACTGGATAACCCAACTGGTAATAGAGAGGACAGAAAATGTAATCCAGACACAGAAAAACATAAAAAAATGAAATCTATGGCTATAGAAATGTGATGATAAGCATCTTTAACTCCATCTGTTGCAAAGACAGAAATGGTGACACAGAATTTGGGGAAGAATTAAAGAATCACCAAGATCGAAGGAGGTATTACCAGTTCTAGACAGTCATTCAGACTTGTTGGACTATCCCTGTTTCTGGGAGGCTCCACCTTTCCTTTTTCAGCTTCTTTACCATTGTTTCTTGAATTCTGCTTGCCTGACTGCTTATTTTGCTTTTTTATAAAGGGATCCTGAATTAGGTATATTTTTTAACAAACTTGGAGAAAGAAGGCTGAAAAATCCAGTGTCCAGTATTACTGCATCTCCAGTATTTTCTAAACTCTTTTTAGTCTTTATCAACTGACTCCCTTCAGATGTATCACAGCTACCCATCAGCCTATATTTAGATTACATGGTGATATATTGGTTCAGTCCATCACCCACCAAAATCAAAAAAGAATTAGAGAAAAGTCTTAAACCTGGTTTCTAACTGGCTACAAAATGAGCTTTTCCCTAAACACCAAAAAATGTTTTCACCTTATACTCAACTAAAACTGTCCTCAGTACCCCAAAATTAGCATATTCAACCCAATAATCATGAGCAAAATCAAGACATCAAACATATTCCAGTATCTATGAATCTGGCAGTAAAAGCTAAAATCAATTCATTCTTTTTCTTGTCCACAGAATATTCTCAGTTCTCTCCCCAGAAGGTAGAAATGGGACTGGAAGTGGAATTTTCCTAAGGTGTCTAGAAAACCCTTCCTATCATATCTACTTAATCAAAGAAAAACCTTTATCAGTTCAAACCACTAGCAATCAAACATGCCAATTTATTTAACTAGCAAAATAACACATGCTAAACATGCTTACTTCTGACTGACAAACTAGAGTGATGTGTGATTGTAAAGGTCATGTGACAAATGTTTTCAAACTATATCATGTCACTGTGTGTACAACTTTCTGATAAAACCCTTTTTCAAACAGAATGAAAGTGCTTAAAATATTTTATTTTTTATTTTTAATAAAGAAGTGTTTTGTAACACTTGCAGCTGCAGTGTATCACTACTCACACATTACTCTGGTTTGTTTATTAGATTTATTTGCATGTCTGTTGCCCTTTGTCTGACTGGGCTAAAGCTCTTTTTCAGTAGTGACCCAGCAAGAAATTATTCATATATGAGTAAACAGTTAAAGACAAAAATATAGGATTATTACCAGTAGTACAACAAATATAAGAAATGCACAAGTACAAAAAAAGTAAATGAGCAGCTTATATATAAGGATAAACAAAAAGGTACAAGAAACATTATAAATACATGAAATATATTATTTACAGTACTAATGATGAATGTGCATTTAAATGTGCATTAGCATGTTTCCTCAGTCAAGCAAAATGGACTGGAGTACTACTTTAAAATGTGGAACTAATAAGAACATTTTTAAAAAGTTAAAGGAAAACTTGAAGTAAAGGAAAAAGTAATTAAATGCGACTAAGGAAAGGTACAAAATAGTAAACTACTAAAAGTAAATCAAGTAGAGTAAAGGAAAAAAAGATGTTAGTAAGTAAGATTTGCTTACTGTGGTTAACAGCCTTATTAAATATTAGTAATAATAGATGTGTTATGGTGGTTATTTAGGTAGTAAAGTATTTACTGTAAAGCAAAGGCACTTACAGGTAGTTGTTAATTTGTATTTAGTTTCAACACAAATACTTTGAGATTGCATTTTGATCATGCTTCTGAAGGGACAGTTTTTTTAGCTACAGATACAGAGTACGAAGAATTTCTATAATGACTGTTGGATTTTATTGTTCAGTATTTTGTTTTGATATAGCGATCCAAGCTGTTCTTGAACGACTCTACCTTTGAAGAAGACTAACAGTAGAAGAACATTTATTTGGTTTGTACTAGATGTGTAACTACCCTACGTTAAGACAGAGTAAGGCTATTCTGTAGTTCTACATTCAATTTCTTTTAACACTGTACACTAATGAGTTTTGTTTGGAAGATTTGCAGCAAATGTTGCTGTTCTGCTGTTGCTTTGTTCTAATTTGTTTTGATGGAATTTATGAATATTAGTAAAGAAGCATATTTTATTTTATTTTATTTTATTTTACATTTGTTGACCGGGCTAGTCTAGCTGGATACATATCCTTTTTCAGTAGAGGCCCGAGGAGAAAAGCTCCAATAATGAGAAAAATAACACACTACAATTAGTTAGAGGTACAACATTATAAGGATAACAATTCAGTATGACATCAATATATACATGGTAGAAGAAAAAAAATGCTAAGCTAAGGAGGTGACAGGACAAGCTAATGTGGTATGATGACATGGGTACAAGGGGGGTAAGTCAAATGGTAGAGAAGAGCTTTTGAGTGAGAAGAGTGAAGGGAACTATGAAACCTATAGGAATTAGTCTGGGTTTAGACATGGGCACAACCAGTGGGACTTTAAGTATTCTCTGAGACTGTTTTTGAATTGGTTAAGTGATGGCACGAGTCTAAGGTAGTTAGGAAGGGAGTTCCAATGCTTTCCAATAGAGTTAGCATAAAGAGCGTCGCCGCCCAAGTTATTAGATTTGATGGTTGATACTTGGTTACTATTTGAAGACCTAAGGGAACTTAAGTTGGTGTATGGGGTCAGGATTTTACTCAGTGAGGGGGTTTTGTCTGGTTGATTTATAATTTTAAATGCTTTGGTGAGTTGATTGAATTTAAGAAGATTGGGCAGTTCTAGCCAGCCTAGTTTCCTGAGGTTGAGGCAATGGTGGGTGCGATAGGGTGTTCCTGTAATAAATCTGGCAATATGGTGGTAGGTGGTAGAAAATTTATTGAGCTCACGTTTATTGAGGAAGGAAAATATAGGGGAGGCATACAGTAGGGTGGTAAGGAGATGAGTGCGGGCAATGGTTAATCTAGCATGAGGAGTGAGAAAGTTCCTGATTCTGTACATTGAACCTAGTTTCTTGTTAACTGACTTGATGGTTTGGGCAATGTGCATATCAAATTTGAGCTTATGGTCAATAGTGACACCTAATAGCTTGGTGTGGGAGACGAGCTCAATGATGGTGCCATTAAAGGATTCGACATAAAAGGACCTAGAATTTGCAGGTTGTGGCTCAGGGGGTAGGAGAGTGGTAGACGAGGGGAAAAATAGGAGTAACTTGGTTTTAGTTGGGTTAAGTATGAGTTTCAGGTCAGAGAACCATTTTTCAACTTTGGCAAAACATAGTTGGGTGGCTGTTTGGAGTTCTAAGTGGAGTTCACATGGACTAGTTAGAATTATTCATGCAGTAGCTAGTAGAAGTGCTCTGTCGCAAATGGTTTAGATTTCTGAAGTATACCGTGCTAATTTAGTTTGGGGCATTTGTTCAATGGCAGTTTCACTTAAATATATATAATTAAATTCTGCATTTTGTTTGAGAACCCTGGCATATAGGAGTAAGATCCATTCCCATGCCACTCAGAAGTAAAATGGCTAACAATAAAACAAAGATCACAACTATCTCTTCTAGTGAAACTAATCAAATCAGACTCTTTTATCTTTTTTTCCAGCTGACTTACACCCAAAATCTCAAACAACCCCACTGTGGACCCACACTACAAATTTCTCACAACAAACTTCATAGCACTGGCCATTGCTTCTCCCTAACTACCCCCAAAATTATTTGAATAATGGCTCCCACTTTATACTTTAAGAGGACTTAATTCTTACCTAAATTCCATTTTGAAAACGTTACTTTATTATGATATTAAACGTGCCAGCTGTCTTAACAATCAAATTATCTGACAGGACTATTTATTCCTTAGTCATTCAACAATTTATATAATACACTGATAGTATACCTCAAGGAAATTCTTCATATTCTTCAGTCTCCTTTTATTCTCCCACTTGCTCTGTTTTTCCTCATCCTTTCCCTCTCAAGCTCATTCAAACTGCACATACTGTATATATTCTATGTGATGGACAGTGGTTACATGATTTATTCTCATTAGGGGTAATATATAATTATTAACCATGGGATGGGTAAGGCCAATCTTACACAAAGTGGAATACGTTAATTCAAGCACCAAAAGGGAAATTGTCTAGGCTTAAAAATGGCCCATAGGCCTGTAATGGCAGCTAGCCTAGTACTTACCTATGAACCTCTCACAACGCTGTCATCAATACCTGATTTAAGACAGAACCAGCAACAGAGCCAGCAATACAGGGTTTAACTTCCACCACTGATACCAGATACTCTACAAAAGAAACTGGCCTTAACAGTATAAGGTAAATGTGTACTTCTGCTTATGGTAACAGACATACCACTCAAACTCAAGAAATCTGGACAAAGCCATAAATAAGAGTGGGACAAAAACTCAAAAATAGGGACAATTTTTAAATATTGCTCTTACACACTTGAAAAGTTGACTGAATAATAGGTTTTGCATTGGCATGAATTTTCTGAAGGATCTGAAGTCTGAAACTCATATGTCTGCCATTATTTTCTAACTTCAATCTGTAATGATTTACCACTAATTTGCCAGAAAACCACAATTTTATGAAAAACAGACCAAAAATATGAGGCCAAAATCTGGACATTCTTCAAAAATCTGTACAGTTGAGAGGTATGGACAGCCAAAACCTGTCACACCCAAAATAAGCTCCTTACTACACAGCTACAGATTAAAGTTATGATCGCTGGCTACCGAGGACTTTACCCACCTGTGACTGACCCCATTACATTTCAGTACAACCTTACCAAAAATAATTAAAATTTGACTTAATTATTTTGCACACACGCACCCATGCCTTACAGAATATTCTTTATTACAGTAGGGAGGGTAAATTGTGACTCTGAAGTATCCATATCCTCTTTCCCAGGCTTTTTATTATGCTGCCACCTGTTAGTCAAAAATAAAACATCAAAAAATCACCTGACTGTTTACCTTTAAAATAAGCCAACCTTTAAATATACAAATGTCAAAAATTAGCTGTAAGCAGTCAACATTCCAAGGATCAGCACCACACAGTTCGATATGCAGATAAAATATATAAACCCTTAAGCTAATATATAAAAAACATTAGCCACAAATATTCAAACCTGAATAATAAAAATACTTACTTGAAATAAATAAGTTAAAAAGCTTTTTCTTTCTTTCTTTCTTTGTTTATTTTATTTGACATTTGTTAACTGGGTTAGTTCGACTGGGCAAAAAGTCCTTTTTCAGTGGAGGCCCAAGGAGAAAAGCTCCAAACATATACAAAATACAGAATAGAATGCAAATAAACTTTACATTAACAAAATGAAAAGAAAACCATTTTTTACAATCAAATAGAATACTAGAAATTAACAGTGAATACACTCAAGGTTGTCAGAGACAAATATCAAAAACTGTATGTATATATATATATATATATATATATATATATATATATATATATATATGTAGTAATAACCCATAGTTATGGGTGAGTACAGGATGAAAATAAGGAGGGAAAGCAGGGAAGGTAGATTCAGTTGGATCTTCCCAATGAAACTTACAAACAGTAAACCGTTTGCTCAAGAAATTTAAAAGAAAACATTCAAAAAAGACACAAGATAATCAGAAAAAATCTAACACCTAAACTAGAAATTATCGGGTCTACTTTATATCATCGAAAAATTAAAATCTCGAGCGCTGACATCAGCGAAAATGCAGAATGTCAAAATTAATTTTTTTTGATTGCAGTACAGTGGAGATCGGGATATTTGCGTTTTCCTCACTGTAGTGCGATCTCGGAGTTGGAATATATATTTAGTGGGGGGTGCAGCCCCCCACAATAGCGATTTCGACATTCTGCATTTTCGCTGATGTCAGAGCTTGAGATTTTAATTTTTCGATGATATAAAGTAGACCCAAATTATCTGCTTCTGGCTAATGATATACAGTATATGGAGATACAGACACACCTGGATGCAGAGATTCGAACTGGAGAACCTTTTGCTATGAGGCAGAAATATTACTTGCTGTACCGATGCACCATTCTATTACTTTTCATCCCCCCCAAAGTCAGAGGTGTTTAGAAAAATGGCCTGGCTAAACAATTTGTTGAAACCTATTATGTGCAGTCTAACTGCAAGGCTTGTTAGTCTCTTGTTGTAGATAGAAACAGCAAATTTATCAACCACAGACTGAAACACAGACGGAAGACCTAAATGCACTTAACCCTTTAAAACATCTCAGATCATAAAACATCACTGCAAAGGAACTTTCAGAATGGCTTCACTGAATAGCCAGTGGTAAACAAAGATGAAATGAAAAGTTGTGTTTTTGGCAGTATTCAAAGAGTGGTGAAATCCAAATATCAGCGTATATCTGCAGATACTGCCTTCAAATATTTTGGAGTTCCACTTAATACTTCTCTCAGTTTTTCCCCTTCACAGAGAAAAAAAAACTTATTGAACTAAAAATGTGTAATCTCTATAATCTGCTAACTCCAGAATCATGTTTATCAATATGTTAATATTTGCTGGCCATACTTTCTTCAGATGATAAAATCAGTCTTCTGCAGGAATTCTTTTAAAAATCTGTAGATTCCCTTGGCTAAAATAGTTAACACTGTTGTCTGACATTAAAAACTGGTAGCTGATTAGCCATTATAGACAGGGTAACCCTTCTGTCGGTGGTTAACACTTATTATTATTGGTTGGCTGGTTATTGGTCACCTTCAGCACACAAACCTAAAATCAAAACTTTACACCATCCTTTCCACTCGGACTACACAGGTTCTTACTCTTTACAAAGATCTTTTTTATATTAGGAACCACAGAATGTGTATATATGTGTTAAGCCAGAATTAGATGCACGGAGCTTTAAGAAAAACAGATGATAAATTGGATCTATTATGTACCTCTTTAATTGTCACAATTGTTTATCCTGATTTGTTGGATATTAGTATATATGCTGCTGTGTGTGTATCATTGTTTTAAGGATCTGATGAAGGGTAGTTCTCTACGTAAAAGCGCTTGTCTGTTTTACTGTTTTTAAAAAATTCTTATTAAAATTAGAAACTACAGCCATGGTGGTCCTACTGGGTTTATTTTACAGGAAGCACAGAATGAGGAATTTTCCAAAACTGTACCTTGTATTTGGAATATTCTGCCATACCACATTACAACTATTTCAGATCATCTTAACATTGCAACTCACTTACAGAACCATCCAAAGTTGTTTTCATACTGCAAAGGCTTTGAAAATAGTTAAAGTTCTGCTCCTCTTTTTTATATCTTGCTACACATGATTTATCCTAACTCAAATTCCTACTCAAAGAAAACAATTGTATCAATGCATGTGTGTTTACTTGCATTACATACAATGTTAAACAACTCTACTATTGATATATCGTGCTACAACAGTAAATGTGTCCTCAGGCAACTTCTCCAACACTGCCTTGACCATCAGCTTCTTACCAATATTAAGCACGGTTTTCCCCCAGGACACTGTCCTGTCCCTGCTTATCTCAAATTTGTTAATGCCATTAACCATGTAAGAAACAGTGGTAGCCTGGTTTCTACTGAATTCCTTGACTTATCAAAAGCCTTTGATATTGTCCCTCATCCCAAACTATTGCAACAGCTGTCTTCTCTTGGTCTCTTACCCTATCCCTAAACTGATACAACAGCTACTTATCAGATTAATAGCAATTTGTCAAACAGCAAAGTACCCATTCAGATTTCCTACTGGTCCTTACTGAGGTTCCACAATAATCTGTTCTGGGTCCTCTGCTTTTTAACACTTTCATTAATAACTGCCATACCACATTCAAACATGCCTCCTTAATCGAATATTCCATTTACTCGACCATCCTAAGTTATGTCCTATCTTTAACATATATCCTAGTAATCTTTTACCTCCACTGAATCATGTCTTAACTCTGACTTACTACTAAATCCAAAGAAAACAAATCTACTCCTATTCATTCACAAAACACAAAATCTGGACAGGGCTGCCTCCACTATTACCTCCCTAAATAACACAAAAACAGAAACTGTCTTGCATATAATACTGTTACAGATCATTACAGATGCCAACTTGAAATTCAACTTACGTATATATCACACCATCAAAAAGACCCACCAGAAGCTCAAAACACTTTATAGAATCAAGCACTCCCTCGCAGAGACCTCAAAACAACAAAAGCATGGGATCTACCTTCCTCTTACCATCCCTATTATATGGCTCACCAATCTTGACAAATCTACAGGCCACAATTACATGCAAACTAGAACAACGATACGATGAAGTAGTATGATTCGCAACAGAACCGCCATATTGATCACACCACTGTATTGCCCTAAAACAACTAAACTGGCTTGAATTGCCTCATTATTTCACCTACTCTCAGATAATTGTATTTCACAATATAATACACAATTCACAAAAATGCCAAATCCTGAAAGGAGTTATTCAGCATTATGCACAATCAAGACAATTATGTTTACAAGACAGACTTCTTTTTAATGTTCACAAGTCCAGTAACTCAGCAGGAGATATCCTGTACTCACACTACATCACTCAAATATGGAACTTGGTCCCGCTCTCACTGAGGTTAACTAATAACCTCCTCTCCTTCAAAACTGATCTACAGAAATACACAGATTGTTGGCTTTGCTTTTGCTCAACCCCTGGGCAACCTCTAACAACTTAAATATAATTTATGATGTTGCCTAAACTGGCATAAATGTTTTCGACTCATATGATTCTACTAAGCTAGATATAAATATTGTAAATATTCCTTCCCCACCTCCAGTATCTCTGTACGAGGCTACTTTTACTCACTGATTTAACAACTTTTGTCTCTCACCTTTCATTATCTTTACCTTAACACTCATGTTTATCCTAAAAAATATATTTTCCTTACTCTGTCACTCATCTTCTACAACCTTTCTGCTCTTAATTTTTTTATCTCTCTTTGGCATTTGTCTTCTACTCAGTTCATTTCTATCACTAGCAGGAAATAGCACAAATATAATATCTCTTTCACTATCACATTTTCATATGTACAATATGTAATTACTGGTAAACATTCTGCTTCCTTTCTGCTGTACCATATATACTATACATTCCCAAACCTTCCCTATGTGCATGTAATACAACACACTAATAAATTTAACATTCATAGTTTAATTTCTCTCTCTCTCTCTTTCTCCATTCTTGACTTTTCTCTCCATCACTATAATTCTTGTATGATTATGTTTTGTTATGTTTATTATTTGTAAATATTTGATATCTTGATTCTAAACAATTTTTGTACATTTATAACTACTATAACTATGCATTTAATGTCATTCATCATGGATGTCTGCTATATTTGTTGACTTTGTGGAGCTTTTCTCCCCAGGCCTCTGTTGACAAGTCTTTTTTCTAACCAATCATACCTTCCCAGTAAACAAATAATACATAAATAGATTGAAAATATTTTCTCTCAAATTGTATATATTTTAGTTCTTACATAGCTACAAATATGTACACTACAATATCAATATCTAACAATAATTAATTTAATCTCTGGTACTTCTCACTGTAAATGAGGAGAAAGGAGAAGTGCATTCACAAGCAACTTCTTGAACGTATTCTTCAAGAAAAGCTCCTGACTCCCATACAGCACGGTTTTAGACCCACCCATGGCATTATTAACTTTCACAGATACTATTAACAAAGCCAGAGACAAAGGTAATTTGTTTCCTCTGTATTTCCTTAATATCTCTAAAGCTTTTGATCTAGTTTCTCACCAAAAACTCATCTACCAATTGTCTTCCCCCAGGCTATTACAACCCACACTACTATGGTTTAACAACTAGTTAACTGATTAAATACCAGTCTGTTAAATAGCTCTCCGCTTTTTCTCTATTCCTTGCTGTCAATACTGGTATGCCACAGCACTTCATTCTCAACCCTCTACTCTTTAATGTATTCACTAACAATTTACATAACTTCTCTCAGCAAATTTCCCTCATAAAATATGCTGATGATTCTACCCTAATATGCATTTCTAACAGCTTTATACATCTTCAGAGAACTACACAAGAAGCCTTTAACTCTGTCGAAAGATGGCTGCAGATAATCGCCTGCTACTTGTTTGTTTGTGTCTTTCGGCTTTTCCCGGTTAGGGGTCACCACAGCGGAACTCCGGTCCGCTAATGATTGGCAGTAGATTTTTATGTGCTGGCTTGCCGGGCCTAACGCACAACCTTCAACGAAGGAATGCCCATTCACGCATGTCGACACACAGAAGACGCTCTAACTGAGAATCGAACGGGCAACGTCTAACTGTGAGGTGACAATGCTACCGCAGCACCACCACCGCAGTCTAGATAATCGCCTGCTACTAAATCCTGCTACTAAATCCCCCAAAATAAATAAATTACTTGTCTTTTTTTCCAAAATCCTATTTCCATTT
>NC_056741.1:1328275885-1328345885 GCF_019279795.1 Protopterus annectens | reverse complement strand
CCGTGAACGAAGGTGGCAACCCTAATCTGCAGCCATTCCCCTGACAGATGGAACAATCTGCATCTAAGTGTTCTGACCCAAAGAACACCATCATTATCTAGTAGTGGTCTTGGGGTAGAATTTTATGTCACACTTTGTGCATTACTTAAAATTCTTACCCACTTTGACAGTAGAACTAACTTCTAAAACAAAGACTTAAATGCTAGTAAAAAGCTAAGCAGAGAGCAGAGATAAACATATAGGTTTTACCCTTTTGTTTTGTTTTTAGAAAAAAGAAGATTTAAGGCAACCAGCCTAAGCTCCATAAAAAGTTGAGGTCAAACGTAAATAGTAAAACTAACAAAAGAGAGTTATAAGGTTTTAAATATTATGAAGGATATGTAAAAATACATAAACGGTATGAGAATAAACCCCAAAGACTAACTAATTGTAAATAAAGTCAAAAGTAATTAGCTGTTGCTGGAAGGACCTACTTTTTCCAATGGCAGCACACCTCTCTAGTGTATATCATTGTGTGGAACATTCCTCATTTGGGGTCTTGCAAAGTTTCATGTTCCCTCAAAGTTCCACACTGAAAGGATCTGTGACTTATTCAGTGTTAGGATTTTTTTTTACTGATTTCTATGATAAATAGAGCTGAATCAGATTACTTTAACAAAATACCTTTTTAGAAGTAAAACATATCACATTTTAACCATCTCATATGCTTTTTATTTGAAGCTGTTATTAAGCAGTCGGTAAGTGTTCCACGTTTTACCCATTTGTTTCATATTATGACAGGCAATGTTCCTCATTTTGGAAATGGAAGGTTGAGAGTTATGAATGCCAGTAATCAAGATCTAAGGTTAGGAATGGGGGCAGGAGATAGTGGGAAGGAAAAAAAAAATAATAGAAGAAGCCTCAGTACTGGCAGTTGGTCAGATCGGATGTGAGAAGTGGATCCATTTCTCAAAACTTGGACCAGGTAGACGGATGAAACAAGATTAGGCTGCTTCACAACAATGGGGTTCAACAGCTACCTCATAGGTTAGGTATGTGGTATTACTGGGGACATATCTGGAGTGATGGAGGACAATATTACAGACTTGGTGGTATGTACCAGTGGAAAAGGACCCTATGTGCCAGATTTAACTGCTTTAACTACAACATTTCAAACTAGCCAACAGAGAAAACTCAAAAAAGCTTTATGGACAAATGTAGGTTTACCCCGGGAATCATCTCTGTGTCACTGCTGGACAGAGGCACAACAAACTAATGGGCACAGCATTTTTTCATATAAGGGGTGGTGTAAGCCACAAAACTTTGGGCTAGGCTTATAAATGCCTTAGGGCAGATAGCCTAGTATAAACCTATGAACCTATAAACCTATGTGGACTCTCCTCTTACAACAGCACTTCCAATATACATATCCAGGAAAGGCATTTAGACTGTCACAGTGCCTGAAAGGTGTTTCTCATGTATACTGGACTTACTGCTGTACAGGTTTCTTTTTCTTTGTTTCATCTCTGTGAAACATAATCAAGCTAAAGAATGCATTACTATCAGTAGCACAGTTTATCACTTCAGATGGTTTAAAGTGTGATTAAATGCAGCTGCAAATGGCTTCTTTTAGCTCTGCATTCACAGATTAACACTTTTTGTGATCAAGCTGCTTGGCTGAGCTGAGTAAGTTAGAAGAATTGTTGGATTTCACACCTCATTAGGTAGAGTGTTGGTGGACTGAATAACTTAAAACATCAGAGAACTCAGTATTGGAAACTCTAACAAAGAAACTGCACAAACAGATCAGCGAAAAACAAGGTAAAGAATTTTTTACACGAGGCAAAAAAGAGAAGACAAAAGAAAATGGAAGGTAACAGGTATCTCTTCCCACTGTCAAGGAAAAAAGTTGTTCTGATGGAAGAAAAATGTTTCCAGACAATATGAATGTAACAAATATGGCACAGAAAGGATGATGGCTGACAAATTAGGTTCCCTAGGCTTGGTTACAAAGGATCTACTTCATCAACATATGCACGGCTTCTTACCACCTACAAAATTTTCTAGAATCCCCTGTTAACTACTTTTATATCACTATCAGACATTTCTAACCTATGAACAAATTCTACTCTCTACTACTGTTCTCAGCCTATAAACATGTAAATATGTATTATATATTATATATATATATATATATATATATATATATATATATATATATATATATATATTGCAGTTCAGCTGTGCTTAGTTTGCTATTTAACACCTACAAGTTGTTTACTGTACCTTTTGCAACTGTGTATTGTATTTTGAATTATGTAGTTATTACTTTGTACTATAGAGCTTTTCTCCCCAGGCCTCCACTGAAACAGGCTCTTTGAGCCCAGTAGACCTCCCCGGTCATCAAACTGGAAATAAATAAATAAATAAATCCATTTGCTTGTCTAGCACTAAATATCATTCTACATGACTATGTTCCCAGTCGGTCAGTATGATCAAAAGACCAAAAACTCCCGCCTGTCCACAAACCTATCATATCTGCTAGGCATTGTCTGTACTTGTACCATGTAGCTGAGGCCTGGAACTCCTTACCTGTAACTATCAGGTCAGCATCCTCCCTCCCACCCTTCAAAACCAGTCTATAGGCTTCTTAGCCAAAGGCTGACTCTGTTCTTGCTCAACACCAGGATAAACTACATCCCTAAATGTGAATAAATACATATTCATACCTTACACCTCCTTACTCTCCCTTTCTCATTCACTTCCTTACTTCTATCAATTTCTATCCCCCATGTTTCTCTCTAAATATACCATGAGCCTGTTTTTCTCTCACTTCATATTGCAATTCCTGTCTGTATTATACTGACTTTTAATTTCTCTATACATTGGCTACAATTTCTCTAAATATTAAATCATTGTCATATAACTTGTAGCTATTCCTAACCAATGTTTTCATATTATGTCTGATTTGGTATAATTAATTAAATTAGTTTTTTAGTAGTTCTTTTTTGTATTATTTTTTAAAGATTGTAAAATTCTTCTTCTTAAAATTATTTGTAATAATTTGGACCTTTGCTCCCTGGGGCCACCACTGAAAATTGGCTCCTATCCAGTCAGACTTTCCCGGTAATCAAATGTCAAAAATACAAACCAATCAATCAACAGCCTGGTATGAACCTATGAAAACATAAGATGTAAACATGCAGGTATAACAAGGAAGAAAAGAGAAGGAGCCCTTTACATTACAAAATGAAACAAACTATTGCAGCAAATGGGCTCACAAGAATAGGAGGCTCCATTGGTCATAGTGCAGAAAAAATTGTATTTATTTTACTTTGTTTATTATTTTACATTTGTTGACCGGGATAGTCCGACTGGATACATGTCCATTTTCAGCGGAGGCCCAGAGAGAAAAGCTCCAAACTCACAAACAGGTAAAGACAAGCAAATTACAGTATATGCACAAACATATTGTATTAACATATAAATGTTACAGTCTCACATTTCAAGCCTATGAAGAATACAGTTTATATTCAGAAATATATACAAATATGTTACAGTTTCTCTTATCAAACCTGTAGGTGCAGCTAGCTATATACAGACTATCTGCAAAGATGTTACAGTTTCTCTTTTCAAACCTTTTAGTGTGAGGTAAATCGCTGTTAATAAAAAATTGCAGGGATATGGAAGTAGATGAGGCTTTAGTCAGGGTTAGAGCAAGGACATAACCAGTGAGTTTTAAAATACTGGATTAGATTTTTTTTGAACTGATTAAGGGAGGGGTTCAGAGTAAGGTCAGATGGGAGCAAATTCCAGGTTTTGCCTACTGAATTTGCAAACAAAGATTCTCCAGCAGGTTGTTAGCTTTAACAGATTGAACCAAAAGTTTTGTAGTGGAACAAAATGACCTAGCATTTTTGTAGGGCTAGATAATGTTTTTAAGGGAGGGCATTTTTTCTGGATGATTAATAACCTTGAATGCTACATTAAGTTGATTACATTGAATTAGCCTGGGGAGTTCTAGCCATCCTAAGAGGTTTAGGTTTTGACAATGGTGTGTCCTGAAGGGAGTTCCTGTGGCAAACCTGGCAATTTGATTGTAGCAGCTAGAGAGTTTGCTGAGATCAGTTTTGTTCAAGTTAGTTAGTACTGGCGAGGCATAGAGTAGAGCTGAAAGCAGATGGGTATGGGCAATGGCAGTCCTAGCTAGAGGGGTGAGAGGAATCCTCAGAGTCTGTGATTAAAGTAAGAGGCTTTTTTTCTTGTTTTAAATTCTAATCTATGTTCTGTTTTTAAACATAGACAGCAACTTTAACAGTACAAGTTGGGAGAACTTGCTTTAAATTCTAATCCATGTTCTGTGTTTAAACACAGACAGCACCTTTAACAGTACAATTTCGTGGAACTTTTTAGCATTAGGAGCCTTATTTAAGGGCTGGGAAGTTTGGTACTGTTGACCCAGTACAGCTGAATTAAACAGTTTAACCAGAAAGACTTTAGAAAAAATAGTAACCTCAGTTAAGTTTGTTATTGAGGGTAGACCAGTGTGGCTATCTGTTTTTTTTTTTTTAAATGCCCAACTGGCTTCAGTCCTTCTAACTGTGCGAGCCTTTCAGGGTGAGAGCCGTGAGAAGAGATAATACCTAGTAATAGATATCTATAGTGTTAGCTCATCACCAGAACTAGAACTATAGCAAAAAAATAATTGAACAGTGTTTCATGCCATATATAACACAGCAACTGAGAAAAAATGCACAATCCTTACATTAATAGTACACTGCACTGCCCTAAGAAACAGTTTCAAGTATTTGATAGCTAAATAGAACAAGTAAGCAAGATATTGCATGTATAAGAAGAAGAAACATTAGCCAGGGTCAGACTGTTCTGCATACAGCATCTTGTATCTTTAGCATGAAAATAAAGTTCAATTGTAGTAGCGTTTGGGAAGTAGGCTGTTTGTACAAAGTCTAGGATTTAAGAATTAGACTAAATACTGCAACAAAGTTATACGGATCCACAAACAATCACTTCAGTTTAGCAGCAAAAAGAAGCAAAAAATCAGTTGCCCAAAGCATTCGTCAGCCTCATGTATTAATGCACTTTTAAACATTCAGATTCAGCATAAGATTTCACATATTATTAAATCTACAGTTGTATTTAATGCAAGAGTCAGTAACACAGAAAATGACATACCAGGTTTACAGCAAGACAGCCGTCTGGGTCGGGAGCACTAGGGTGTTTGAAAAATGCAGGTTATTTGATCAGTTAAATCAGCACAATGGGTAGCTGCTGGGATTTCCCCTTCTGCTGTAAGAAAATCAGCATATTTTCTCTGATTCCTGTACATAGGAGTGCATGCAGCTTTTACCAATGCATCCTACAGCATTTGCTAACTAGAAAAGACTGCCTCAGTACCACTCAGCTCAACTCCCATCCACCAAGTCAGCACAAGACGCAGGAAAAAGAATAAATAAAACATATGTAACAAATTACATTACCTGATTTACAACAATAAAAATCAAAAGTCAGAGGATGGTGAAGCTGTCCAGACACAGTGGGATAGTAAGAGAGTACTTAGAAGACCCAACTTAGTCTTCCTATTTTCCCCCTTCTCCGCTATGTACTACCCCTCCTTTCAAACGCTCCCCTTTACTCGTTACTAACCCTCCTTTTTTCTCAACCCCTGCTTGCATCCACAGGATACATTATAGAACCATGTTTTTCAGTCCTGAAATGTGATACAAGTAACTCATGAACTGTAGAACAGAGCATGTATATGCAACTTTAAGAAGCATTTCCAGATGTAATCACATGCATATAAATAGTGAGCATGTGCAGGTAGCAGTGCCATTTTGACAGAACAGCCAGAGTGTTAACATGTATGAATGTGGTAGTAAATCTGTAAGTTTAAGTTCAAGTTACAAAGCCTCATTCCTGATGTGTTTGGGTGTAATAAAGCTGCTTGAACTGAACCCATAACCGCTTCTCTGTTTTATCCTGACCAGATGAGCGACATGGTGTCAGAACCGGGACTGAGAGTGCAATTTCTTCAAGCCATGAGGTGAAGAGTTGAAGGTGAAGGTATATTGAGTGGGTTGGTTGATAACCGTGCTTAAACGATCAAAAAGGGCAACAAACTAACTAAAGGTAACAAAACCTTGCACAAATGATTTATTTTGCAAAGAAAATTAAATGGAGCATTCATAAGGCACAAAACACATTATTAATTAAACAAAATGTTGAAACTACAATATTTGATAAGACTAGCAGAAATATTCATATGGAGCTCAGAATTACCTTTGGTTTGCATAACGAGCAAGTTTAAAGTAAAACGAGCACAAGAAAAGTATAATGAGCATGATAAGAGGCTAAATGGGCATAACAAGTGCAATAAAGGGGCAAAATAAGCTTAAAGAGCAAGGCAACTGCATATTTTTTTAGTAGAAGACCGTGTTTTGGGCATAAACTACTATTCTGCATTGGCCTAAGCCATTCAAAGCATAACTAAAGTTGTTCAAAGTATCTCAGAGTGTGCAAAGTGTTTGCAGATTGTGTACTTTATTACAGTGCAATTATTTCAGAGTTTGCTGTGTGCAAAATGCAGTTATATTGCAAAGTGCAGTCAAAGTGCAGCCATTTTGAAAGGTTTCTTGTGCTGTGTAGGTTTATTCTCAGAGTGCTGCCATTTCAAAGTGTTTCTTACACTGTACAGTGTTATTTCGCAAAGTACAATCATTTTGAAAGGTTCTTGTGCTGTATAGTTTATTTGCAAAGTGCATTTATTTCAAACATACCTCTCAACTGTCCCTGATTTTCAGGGACATCCCTGATTTTGTCTCATATTTTAGGTCTGTCCCTCTTAATCCCTGTTATCACTGGGGACTGTTGGATAAAAGGTGATGAATTCCACTTAATAAATAATGATAATAATTAGAGTTACAGACTTCTTTTAGTTTAGAAAATGTATATTAATTCTATTTTCTTATTCTGTCAATGTATCAAGTTAATAGTTCCAATATTTTAAAAAAGTGTCCCTGATTGTCCCTGATCATTTCTGGATTTGTCCCTGATTGGTTGACAGCTATGACTTCCAAGTGTTTCTTACCCTGAGCTTCTTCTGCTGTGTACAGTTTATTCACAAAGTACAGTCATTTCAAAGTAGTTTTTACACTGATAAGGAGAGGTTTTGCAAAGTACAGTGATCTTAAAGTATTCTTGTGCTACAAAGACTTATTTGGCAAAGTGCAGTTATTTCAGAGTCCGTCGTGCTATTGGGCATAATTACAAGTTCTGGCATTAAAGTCTGGCATATATTTATATGTGCGTGTTCGTACATAATTTCAAGCACCTTCACTACTGTGTGTTGATATGGCAGAGGCATTTCGCAGACCCTGTCCACTTGTGTTTGATCATAACATTGCAGAGAATTGGTGAGTATTTGAGCAGGAATACATTTTCATACAAGCAGCATTTTCTGACAAAGATGCATGTACAAGGCCATTCATTTTGCTTAACTTGACTGGGTCAGAGATCACTGAAAGAGAGCTTTCATTTGTGTATGCACCTGCAGTATATGTAGGAGAGGGGGAAAACCGCCATATTGCTGTACAGCCTGAATCAAGAGACGATGCTGAGTGTTTGAAACATAAATTTAGAGAAATGTGCAAACCCCAGACAAATGTTACATTAGAGAGGCGTCTATTTTATACAAGAGACCAAAAGCCAGGTAAAACTTTTGCAGCTTATATCACTGACTTGAGACATAAGGCCAAAATTTGCAGATCTGGTGATTTGAAAGATGAGTTAATAAAGGACAGGCTTGTGTGTGATGTTAATAATGCTGCAGTGAGAAAGATTTTGCTTTGTGACAGTGATTTAACTTTGAGCAAAGCCATAGAGATTTGTCAAATCCATGAGCTCACAGAAAGGCACACAAGTATGCTTGCAAGTAGTAAGAGCTTAGTTTCTAAGAGTGCCTAAGAGCCTCTAGAGCAAGCATAGACAGCATGCAGCAAGTGGCAAGCAGAAACAGGCCTAAGCCAATGGCAGCTGCAACCCTTGTAGGATTCCCAGGGAGGACCCATAACTTTCAAGCAAGTTCCAAGACTAACTCAGCAAAATGGGCATGCTCAGTGCAGTATAAGGGTGAGTCAGGAAAACCCAAGTCAAGTCTTATTGTTAACTGTTGTAATTGTGGTACGGTGCCAATCAAGAGTCTAAAGCAGAGAAGTGCTTAGCATTTGGTCAGCAATGCCACAAGTGTAAAAAATGGAACCACTTTCAAAAATTTTGTAAATCAAGCAAGCCTCATTCAGTTATTAAGAAAGGTCACTCAGAAAAGCAAGATGATCATATAGAAAGCTGCAACCCTACTTTCTATGTAGATGGTGTATCAGTGGTTGGTGAAAAGGTTGATGCAGTAGATTTTTTGGCAAAGAATAAAGTATTTTGTACTGTCCTTTTCAATGGTAAGCCCACGGAGCTCAGAGTAGACACTGGTTCAAAGTGTAATGCACTGTCAGCAGAAATATTTGCTAGAGTGAGAGCTGCTGAGCAACTTAATTTGGCTAATTACGCAAAGCTTGTTGCTTATGGAGGCAAAGAGATTCAAACCAAAAGCTCAGTAGTGCTATCATGTTATTCAGCAGGGAACAGTTACAGCTTGCAATTTTATGTAGTCTGAAGACTTGTGAAGTCATTATTAGGTCTCAGAGACAGTTTGAACATGAAACTGCTTTCTTTTTTCAAAGAAGTACATTATGTAAGCACATGTCCCAGTTCCAGCTTTACTGATACGATACTCTCAGAATATGCTGATGTTTTCAATGACAAGCTAGGCAAACTTCCAGTTCTGTACTCCATGAAAGTAGACCCAGAGGTTAGTCCAGTGGTCAGACCAGCAAAGAGCATTCTAATAGCTACTATGCAGGACAAAGTCAAAGTCCAGTTAGATAAAATGGTGCAGCAAGGTGTGATTTGTTCAGTTACAGAACCAACTGAGTGGGTGTCTTCCATGGTAGCTGCTCATAAGAAAAGTACAGATGAAATCAAAATATGCATTGACCCAAGAGACATGAACAAGGCATTAAAGAGACCTCATCATTCTATGTGTACAGTTGCGGAGGTTGCCACCCTCATGCCAAATGCCACTGTTTTTTTCTGTCTTAGATGCAAAGAGTTCATTTTTGCAAGTAATGCTTGATCGCAAATCTTCACTACTGACTACATTCAGTACCCAATTTGGTAGACACAGATTCCTCAAGATGCCGTTTGGAATAAATTCTGCCAGTGAAGTTTTTTGGTGTGCAATGCAGCAAATTTTTTTCAGGCTATCCGTGTGCTATAATAGTTGACGATTTACTGGTTGGACACAATGGTGAAGCAGAGCATGGCAGAAACCTTGGGAAAGTTCTGGACAGAGAGCACGAAGTGAACTTAAAGCTCAGTCCTCTAAAATGTAAATTAAGATTACCAGAAGTTACTTATGTAGGTCATTTACTTACCAGTATTGGCTTCCAACCAGACCCTTCTAAACAAGCAGCCATTCTAGACATGCCAGCCCCAGAAAATGTCTAAGACTTACAGCGTTTTCTTGGTATGGTTAACTATTTGGGCAAATCTATCCCTGACTTTAGTGAGTTATCAGTGCCTTTAAGAGAGCTGACATGCAAAAATGTTGCCTGGTCATAGTTAGAACAACACCAGAGAGCATTTGATAACCTCAAACAGCAAATTGCCAACCCGCCTACACTGAGATACTATGATGTCCACAAACAAGTAGTTCTTTCCTGTAATGCTTCAAAGTTTGGTCTTGGTGCAGTTATTCTTCAGGATAGCAGACCTGTTGCCTATGCATCTAGAACTTTTACCCAAACCGAGATGCAATATGCTGAAATTGAGAAGGAACTTTTGGCAACTGTGTTTGCATGTTCCAAGTTCCATGATTACATCCATGGCTGAGCTATCCAAATAGAAACTAATCATCATCCTCTAGTCACTATTTTAAAGAAGTCTATGCATACTGCTCCAGCAAGATTACAAAGAATGATGTTTAGATTACAAAAATACAATTTCAAAATGGTCTATACAAAACTTTTTTATCTGGTTGATACCTTGTCCCGATCACCCAGAAATACCACAGAACAGCTTGATGCAGAGAGTTTTGACTTTGATGTCATGAAAGTGCGCAATTTTTCTACCACGAGACTTGAGCTAAGAGATCATACAAAGACTGATTTTGCAAAAGCTCAATCACTTCATCAATGCTGGATGACCGTCAAAACAATCCTGTGTACTGCCAGAAGTGCAACCTTATTTTCCATACAGAAATGAGATGCTGATGGAAGATGGTATCATTTTGAAAGGTCCAAAAGTTATTGTTTCTACTTTCTTACAACATGAATATATCCAGATTTTGCATCGTGGCCACACAGGTCCCGATTCAACCAAACGAAGGGTGAGAGGACTAGTATTTTGGCCTTCTCTACCAAAGGACATTGATAAAGTGCTTTCTTCTTGTTCAGTATGCAACAGTACTAAACCTCATTTGCAAAAAGGGCAACTTCAGCTTAGCCAGATTCCTGAACTATCTTGGTCAACAGTAGCCACTGACATATTTGAGTGGAACAATCAGCATTACTTAGTGTTGGCAGACTCCTGTTCAAATTGGTTTGAGATTGATTTGCTACCTAATGTAACAGTCCAGTGCTGTTATTACTAAGATGAAACATCATTTCTCAGTCCATGTAGTCCACACAAAGTTATTTCTGACAACAGTACCCAGTGTTTCAGAAATTTACAAAAGAGTGGGACTTTATCCATGTTACTAGTAGTCTGGAATACCCACAATCAAACGGCCTTGCTGAACATGCAGTACACAGAGTGCAAAGCAATTACTAGAGAGGTCAAAGTGTAACAATATCGATATCTTCTTGAATTTGCTTAATCTCAGAAATATACCCCGTGACAACCTACTTGGCTTGCCTGCTCATAGACTTCTATCTAGGCAAACCAGAACAACCTTGCTTATCAATTCTAGTTTGTTGGTGCCTAATGCTAAAAACAACAAAGCAATCAAAGCCCAACATTTTAAGAAGAGTTCTTTTCAGAAGTCCAGCTATGATAAAACAAGCAGATTTCTTTGTCCTTTGAAAGAAGGAAAGACAGTGAGGATGCAAATGTCGAAAGGCTTTGATTGACTTGGTCAAGTGAGAGGCATAGGTTCATAGGTTGTTACTAAGCTATCGGCCCTAGGGCCTATACAAGCCTAGCCATAATGATTCCCTAGCTATTTCTTCCCACAATATTTACTTCCCTGGACCCCTGTCTAACAGGGCGAATGACGTGATCCCCATGGTAATTTTCCTATCTCCCATCCAGTTGTCAAGGTTCCTTTTAAAGAGGGCCAAGGAGGTGCTCTGCTTGACATGTATGGGCAGTCTACTCCAGAGTATGGGGAGTCTCTGGGTCAGGAACCTATCCCTCCAGCATGTTCTGTTCATTATGATGACAAGGTTTAGGTCCCTGGAGCTTGTGGCTGTGATGAATTGGGATTTCTTTAAGTGTAGCATGTGCAACAGCTCTGGGTTTGACATGGCCTTGTATGTTAAGCAGAGATCGCCTCTGAGTAGACGACATGTGACAGAGTATAGCTGAAGTTTTTTTAGTAGGTCAGCATAGGGCATCTGCTTTAGGCCTGTGATTCTTTTAGTGAAGTGTTTCTGCGGCCTTTCCAGTTGTTGTAGATGTCTTGTGAGATACATACCAAATGGGGCATTGTACTCTATGATGGGTCTAATGAGGGATGAGTACAGTGGGACATTTTTTTTCTAGATGAAAAGCCCTTAGTGATGAGGTGTGCCACATAGAAGGATTTCCTGACTGTCGTGGCGATGTGGTTATCGAAGGTGAGACCACTGTCCACCTGTGTTCCTAAGTCTCTACTAAGCCGAGATTCTACTTAGTGGAATCTGAGAGTATAGAATACAGGAGAAACCGCAGGCATCTTCATCCTGTGTCAGAAACGATATCACAGCATCATACCTGTGATACAGACTCTAGATCTCAGTGCAACCCTGACAATGTTCATACCGAAGAACATGTCTCAGTATCCATTCCCATTTCTGATGATGATGTCCCCAAAGTTGAACATTCCTTGAAGACAGTCCCCATTGCTAGATCCAATTCTGACTTTTATGTTACACGATCAGGTCATATTTCTAGACCTAGTGTAAAATATACAGCAACCTGGACATGATTGTTTTATATGTGTCTAATTTTGTATGACTGCATGTCAAAGAATTAGTTCTGTGTAATTGCATGTCAAAAGATCATTTATGTATGCATGTCATTAAATACTGTTATTTAGTGAATGATCTACTTCTGAAAGAGGGAGGATGTAGAACAGAGTGTGTGTATGTAACTTTATGAAGCATTTCCATATGTAAGCATGTGCATATAAATAGTGAGCACGTTCAGTCAGCAGTGCCATTTTGAGAGAACGGCCAGAGTGTTAACATGTATGAGTGTGGTAGTCAATCTGTTTATACATTTATTTAAGTTTAAGTTACAAAGCCTCATTCCTGATGTGTTTGTGTATAATAAAGCCTGCTTGAACTGAACCCACAACCATTTTTCTGTTTTATCCTGATCTGATGAGCGACATGAAGAATCTGCAAGAAACTGTACTATGACTATGCTTAGCACAAAAACTCCTGAGCCTACTCTTATAATGTATGCTATCTCTGTTTACATCTCAATGCTGATGCCTTACGTCAATACGAAAATATAACTGAACTTAGTATACAATGAAATCTAGATGTGCTTAATATTTACACTGTATGTTGTTTTCTGTCAATTTCAGCATGTATGTATTGTAACTGTATGAAATTACTATTTAACTGTATTGTGATTTACAATTTATTTATTTATTTATTTACATTTGTTGACCGGGAGTGTCCAACTGGACGTAGGTCCATTTTCAGCGGAGGCCCGGGGAGAAAAGCTACACAGTTAAAATAAACAGACAGTAGTTACATTGGATTACATAGCGATTAACAATTTAACATAGCAATTACTTACAACATATTTACAGATGAAGAACATAGTACATCAGTAGATAACTAGAATCTTTATCTGTGAAGTACATAACACACATTAACAAATGTTACAATAAAAAGTTCCTGCTGTATAATAAGTACTAGGCTTATGAGCATCTGAGCTTGCTATAATCAAGGTAGTGGAGTGGAAAGAAAGGTAGTGGTTGGATGGGGTGGGTGATATTAGAGTGGAAGTTGCAAGGGCATAGCCAGCATGGTTTTAGGTGCGCTTTTAGTAAAGTTTTGAAGTGGGTGCATGATGGTACAGTGGTAATTGTGGGTGGAAGGGAGTTCCATAATTTGGCTATGGTGCAAGAGAATAGTGCTTCACCAGCAGAGTTATTGGCTTTAGTGATCTGCAAGTGATTTTTGTTGTTGGATCTTAGTGGTCTGGTGGTGCGATAGGGTTGGAGTAGATTCTGGAGGGATGGGACATTTAGTGGATGGTTTACTAGTTTGTGGGTGAGTGAGAGTTGATACCACTGATGGAGGTGAGGGAGTTCAAGCCAGCCCAGTTCAGCAAGTGAGAGACAGTGGTGACTACGGTAGGATGCCCCTGTGGCAAATTTGGCGATTTTGTTGTAGCAGGTCTCTATCTTGTTTAGATCACATTGCCTTAGGTTGGTATATATTGGAGAGGCATAAAGTAGGGTGGAGATAAGGTGGGAATTTGCTAATGAAATCTTTGCTGCTTTGGTGAGAAGTTGCTTATTTCTGTATAACGCTCCTCGTTTTTTGTGGACTTTTTTATGGTCATGGATATGTGAATGTCAAATTTTAGTTTATTTTCTATTTCCACTCCTAGCAATTTGGTGTGTTCAGCTGGGTATATAGTGGTGTTGTCTTTTGCTGTGATGTTAAAGTGAGAGTTGTTTTGAGTATGTTTGGTGGGTTGGAAGATGAGTAGTTTAGTTTTGTTTGGGTTGAGTATTAATTGGGCATCGGATAACCAAGTTTCAACAGAGGAAAAGGCTTCCTGTGTGACTTTTTGCAGTTTGGGTAGGGACTGGGCTGGGCAGATGATGGTTGAGTCATCTGCGTATTGTATGTGTGTGCCATGTTTGGTGGCAGAGGCTAGATTATTGGTGTAAACAGTGAATATGATTTACTTATATTATCTACTTTCAGGAGGTTTCCTCCTCGGGTCTCTGCTGAAAATGGGCTCATACCCAGTCAGACTAACCTGGTCAACAAATGTCAAATACATAAATAAATAAAATCTGTCATGTTTTATTTATTTATTTATTTTTTATTTTATTCTCTGGGTAAAGCAAGCACCATTGTTAGACTCTAATAAAAGTAAAATGGATGCCTGTAACAACCAAACTTGCATTAATTCTAGCTTCTACGACATTTAAACATTTTTCTTTAGACTACTATATTCTTCTTGTCATCAGAATGTATATTAAAACACTCAACTACCTGTCCCTGCAGAGGCCTGCATATGACATGACCTTAGGAGAGAAAGCTATTAATAAAATGATGCTGATACAAGGAACTCGTTTCCCACAGAAATCCAGAATGAACAGGAGTTCTAAAGCATGTCTAAACTAGTTAACCACCTGAAAATACTGTATCAATGTGACTGTTTCAGGGATAATGGCTAGTAGAAAACACAAGAAACACTAATGTCACCATTAGCATTAATTAACAATGTACCTTCTTCCATTCTGCTGCTCCATTTGTGACATCTACTGATTCAGCATTCATTTCTAAATAGATGGATTCATTGCATGGCAGGCATTTACTTTTTCTTACCCAGCCCATTTATATCCATTGTCCTTACTATCCTAGGTACCATGTTGAACTGTGTACCTTGGATAGGCAGTGTTGTCTGCACTGGATTACTGTACTTTAACTAGAAGAATCTTTATTCCCTATCTCCTACCTTGCCTCTTGCAACAATATCTCCCTCTTTGCCTTCAAATCCAAGTGTGCTTGCCAATGTTCATTCATTGCACATGCTTATCTTATTGTCAGGAGGTCAAGTGCTACACTGCATGGAGCCAAATCATTCCCCCGCACCTCTGAATAGTCGTGTGTGGTCTTTGGGGTTTATCTCCAGCAACAAACACTAAACAATCAACTTTACTGTACACTAAGTACATTCCATTTATTGGACCACCATCACATACTACCTTCTGGATTTTCTGTATATTTTGCCACTTGCATTACCGTTATATACCTATGTACATATTGTTGGTTTATGTTACTGTTACTCTGCTTTGAGGTGTGCACACTACGAACTCGTCTGCCCTCCCCCCATAATTCTCTCTCTATCCCTGTTTACTCATACAGCCCTGGTAGCATTCACAGTGCAAAGAGTTTTTTTTAAATCGTCTACACTTTTTAATTTAAGGAAAATCAAACTATTACTTCTGATTTTTTTTTCTCTCCACGTGCGCCATAGTTTTTGGGTCTGGGTCTGCCTGCTCCATTCGCCCTCGCTTTGCTTGGGCTCACTACATTCCTCTACCCTACCCCCATTCCTACCCACCCCTGCATATTCTAACTTTATACTCTAACTCCCTTGTGAGGACTCTCCCCCTCTCTCCAATTATCCAATCATTTCATACCTGCTCTATTCACTACACTGTCCTCTTCTCTACAACCCCCTATTCCCATATCATCCCTCCCACTACCTATTAGCTCTTTAGCACAATTCTTTACCCTCTGTACACCTCCACTTGATCCTCATGATTTTTCATCACTTACTCGTCCTTTCTACCTGCCTTTTACTTTCATACCTTATATACTGTATTCCCTTCATAATCACTAAATACTCTCCTCCTGTCTATCATTACAACCACTTTATACAACAACATGCTACGTCAGTTCTTTTTGCTTCCCATTCTGTTCCTTCTCTCCCAGTTATCATCTTATAACTCCTACCTTTCATACCCTCCTCTATCACCCACTCTTCTCCAACACACCCCACCTTCTTTAATAAACCTAATTTATCTATTTCACCCTCTCATTACACTTGGTGCTGCGGTAGCGTTGTCGCCTCACAGTATGACGTTGTCCTGTTCGATTCTCAGCTAAAGCGTCTTCTGTGTTGAGACATGTGTGAATGGGTCTACCTTCATTGAAGGTTGTGCATCAGAGCTGGCAACTCGGTACGTAAAAATCTACTGCCAATCATTAGCGGACCGGAGTTCCACCGTGGCGACCCTAACCGGGAAAAGCCGAAAGATACAACAACCCTCTCGCTACACTAATTCCTATATTCATTATCACAAATTAAAGCATTTCTGTCTTCCTCTATCATCCTCTAAATTTAAGTTCAATCCCATTAACTACTATTTCTATTTCACTAAACCAATCCTATTTAATATTACTCTCCTAACAGATGGGGACATCCACCCTAATCCTGTTCAATCCTCTTCTTCCAACCCCACCTCCTCCACCTTAACTACTAGTCAACTATTACCATCCTATTTACTCCATGAACCTACAAAGTCTTACCAACATTTCTGACTTACACGCTTGGATAGCTAATCACTCTCCCCACATCTTAACTTTCTCTGAAACTTGGCTTAATCCTCATATCACCAATTCCGAAATTCTACCCCCTGTATACAACATATTCGGGCATGACAGACTTGTAAAAAAGGGGGTGGTGTTGCTATTATGTACTCTGAACATCTTAACCTTTCCCCCCTCTCCCTAACTCTCCTAGATTTCATACCTGCTGAAATCATCTTTCTCAACTACCACCTTAGCCCACATAATACATTTGCAATGGCTTCTATCTATATACCTCCTGGTAACAACATTCCAGTTCTTAAATCTATCTTATCCTGGATTTCCCAACATCTTTGGTATGAAACAATCTTATTCCCAGCCCCTACCCAAATAAAATGCATCTTGAAACAGCCACCCTACTAAATAATTACTTCATTGACTCTATCCGCAAACTAACCCCTTCCAACACCGACCATTCATAACCTCTCACTCCCTCCACCTCCTGCTTCCACTCAGCCTTCTCCCTTCAACCTGCTTCCACTGCTTATATTAAATCACTTGTACAGAAACTTAAACCTTGCTCTCCTTCCTTTGACAACCCCCCCCCCCAATTAAACTTGCAGCCAATCCTTTAGCTTACCCTGTTTCTATCCTTATCAACCATTCTAGCAAGGAAGCCTCTGTCCCAGAAACTTGGAAATCCTTTTATACTATTCCACTTCATAAAGGAGGCAACTCCACTGACCCTTCCAGTTACTGACCTATAGCCACCCTCTCCCCTCTCTCAAAAATCCTAGATAAATGTATTCATAGACAACTTCTTAAATATCTACTCCAGGAAAACTTGCTATCTCCCTCTCAACATGGATTTAGGCCCCACCACACAACATTCACAGCCCTTCTATCTTTCACCCAGACTATTGCAGAGGCAAGATATAACAATAAAACTAGTGTCATGCATTTTTCTTGATCTCTCCCAAGGCATTTGATACCATCTCCCACCCTAAGCTTCTTTCTAAACTAATTGAACTCAGTCTCTCTGCATCCACTATTCTCTGGTTCTCTCTCTACCTATCTTACTAACAGACAGCAATCTGTTAGATGGCAGACCACATGCTCACCTTTCTTACCCTTTCCTACCCATCCACACTGGAGAACCCCAAGGATACAGTCTAGCCCCCCTTCTCTTTAATATTTTTACTAACAATGTTCATTATGCTTGCTGCACCTCATCTCTGATCCAGTATGCTGATGGTTCTACTCTCATTATCCTCTCTAACAACCCTACCGATCTTCTCTCCTTCACTCAGACCTCTTTCAATACTATCGAACACTGGCTAACCAATAACCAACTCATTCTTAACCCCCCAAAAAACTACGCTTCTTCTTTTCCTCCCAAAATCATTATCCAGCCTTAAAACTACCTTCACTCTCTTCTCTAGATAACTCTGTCATACATGCTGACTCCCATACCAAACTTCCAGGAATCACAACTGACAATCAACTGAAATTTGACCTTAATATCCAACAATCCATCAAAAAGACCAATCAAAAACTCGGTCTTTTGTATAGAAAAACAAAATTCTTATCCATTACCTCAAGGACTCTAATAGCTCAAGCATACCTTCTCTCCCTTCCGCTCTATGCTTCCGCTATACTTACCTACCTTCAAAGAAATCTTTCAACTAAACTTGAACAAACTTACAACCAGATAGGTACATTTGCCTGTAACCTTCCTTATAAATCCCATCACTGCTTTGCCCTAAAACAACTTCAGTAACTTAAACTTCCACAACTTTTACAACTCTCTCAACTTCAGATGACTCATTCTCTTCTTTCCAAACCTGCAGCCTGCCCCTTCCCTGTCTACACTCATTTCCATTTACAGACCTTCACGATCTCTTAGTACCACTGACCAACAGCTACTTGACACCTATAGACCTAACAAATCAATAGGCAGACTACTTTACAAATGCTTGATTTCTCAAATTTGGAATAACCTCCCTACCAATTTATGTTCTATCAAAAACTTCTTGTCATTTCAAAAGAGAGTTGAAGAGTTAGCTTGCTACCTCTCCCTCCTGCAACTATCACCACCTACCTAACTTTTTACTTATTTCAAGTTCTGCCCCATATTCAATGTTTTCCTTCTCCTGATATTATAATAACTCTTATTAATTCCAACACTGTGGTTTCTCAGCAGTACCGCTGACATACGTCTCTACCTAATCATCTATTCTCTACCTGTACTACTCTCACCCTCTTTCTCCCTCTTTATGCTCTTGATTTTTCCTAAACATTATTTCCCTCCCCTCTACCCCTACCCCCTCTATTTAATACTTCTCCCCCTCTTCCAACTCTATTGTTGACTTACGGGTATCTACCTTCTGTTATCTTAGCTGTTGTTTTTTTAGAATTTGCATGTATACTTGATCTGTTGCACTCTTTTTTTGCATACATAGCATGAATGTATATAGTTTATTATATCCAAATTCATATTATTATATTTTTAACTTTTGTCATTTGTATCATTGTATGAAGTTTTCTCCTGGGGTCTCCACTGAAAATGGGCTACCGGCCAAGTCGACTAACCTGGTTAACAAAAGACAAATACATAAATAAAATAAGAATCTGTAGTCTCACTGCATCTACCTGTCCTGTAACAACTACAGAATGGCTAATATTTGACTTGTATCTAATGTCATTAAACGCACAGCATATCAAAATTATATGAATGTTTCCAAATGTGACAAAGACAGTTCTGGTGATAGTGAGGAGCTTTGTACCCCCCATACCCCTATGTTATGTAATCATCTCTGAGTCACACAACCTCAGGGAAAAAGGAGAAAGTGGATACATCACAATAGCAAGTCACTTACACAATAATGTTGCACCCAATTACCAAACAGGAATCTCTATGTGACACATCACTTATTATTGTGAGCAACTGCATCTACTGGGTATATCCTATTCTATGCATGCACATGTTGTATAAGAACAGAGTGTCTCACATACTGTAAAACAATGTACATGGCTGTTTCTTGACTTATGTGCTTATTTCTTTTTGGCTTCTGGACAAGTTCATTTACCTGGTTAAAATCAATAAATGCCACAATATTAAATACAAAATCAAAATGTATGACAAGGGCATATGTGCAATATCTGACTCTGGAAAAAATAAGCAGTAATTAAATGTTAGAAATAATCCCATGCACTGACAATCTAAACAACATAAAAAGGCCACAGCCACTGGAAGGCCCATCAACTTGGGTTGCAAAGTCCAAGACCTGAAACATAAAGTCATCAAAGGAAGTCCAGCTCCCACAACCACTATTGTCCAATCAATAATGCCTAACAAACTTGTGATGTGATGACTAAATGGTTGCTGCAAACATCTGCAATGAAGACAGTAAAGAAGCAAGCATTAAAAGCAGCCATTCCTCTGCTGAAGTGGTCTCTAACATGAAGCAAGCATTAAAAGCAAACACTCCTCTGCGGAAATGGTCTCTGACATGAAGCAAGCATTAAAAGCAGCAACTCCTCTGTCGAAGTGCTCTCTGACAGCAGACTTTTTCAATGCTAAAACACAATGTAGTTAGCAATCCACCTGGAAAGGGTTGCTCAGCCACTGCAAGAACCTCTCTCCCTTAAGCAAAAGAGGCAATTAGGTATGCTGTCTTCTGAACTCATCCTTCATTACATTATTTTTTCTCTCATTACTTCTCAATTTCTGATTAGTTGTTCTAAATCACAACAGTTTTTTTAACTGTACATTTAAATTTCGATATTGTCTTTCCAATGAGTTGTCACTTCTCCTTTCACATTCACTAACATTTCTTTCTGTTAATGCAAATGTCTCAAAAGTTAATTTTCACAGAAAGGTTTGGTTCCTATATGTATGCCTTAATGTTAGATAAACTGAATCTTGACAGCATAACAACACTGTCTAAAACACAGTACCTGTTTCTTTGATATTCGTACTTTGTTTTCATCCGTACAACTGACCTCACCAGCTCCAGCTGTCAGTCTATCTTTGTTTACTGCTCGCTGTTACATCTTCATGGAGCCCAACATAGAGCATGCCATTAAATTCTGTTACTCCACTGGCCAGACAGACCCTCTCAGTGATATTTTAGTTTAGGATGCACTATTCCCTGGCCATATCAGCAGTAGGCAGGGTCAATCGATTGACAGAATAATTCCATGGAGGGCACTTTTGAGTGACAGCGGTGTATGCTTTCAGTGCTTGCATGTAGCTTCCTTGATCTGTAATTCATTTGAGTTGAGAAAATGCTCTTTCACTTACACTATATAAGGATTTTTTTTAGTGGAGGACAGTAGCCTAGATTTATATACTTGCTTAACAGTAATGTGCTTTATATACTGGAACAGGGCAGAAGTGATGAGCCAAATTGATACGTTATTCCTCTGTGATTTGTAACACATCCGTAGGATATGTGGATTTTAGGGATATTACTGGAAGGCAATACATTAATTATTAAGCCCCACTGTCCTACCAAGTGCTGAAAAAATATGTGAGATCTTATACCAAAGTTTAAAATGCTTAAGCACTTTGCTAACAACATTATCTGTATGGTATTTAAAGTAAGGATAAGGGGTAGGATCCAGATCGAAGTACATGTATCTGCAATACTGCCCAAGGAGTCCTGCACCCCGAACTGAAATATCACTGTCCTCTCTGTATCTGCACTATCATTTACAGCATCCTTCAGTCTTTCTGTCATCTCTTCACTTGCCATTTCTTTCCATTACTACACTCTACTGCATCGCCTGTGATTCTTCTGGTTCTGCTTCCTCCATCATTTTTTGTAAAAAAGAGTCATTCAGACTCCCTGATGCTATGATATTCACCTCTAAAACATCTTTTATCTTCTTAATCACACTTTCTTTTTTCTCTTTCTCCAGCTCATCTCCAGTCACAACTTCCATCTTAGATTGAGAGTCCACTGGTAACAGTCCTCTAGTGCCACCTACAGATCACCTCACAAAGAGTATGGGAAGTATCTGGATGCCCAGGCCAAATTTCTCCTAGTAGTATAAATGCTACTACCTTGGGCCTCCCCTGAAAAGAGGCTGCTAGCCTAGTGGGATTAACAGGGTCAACAAAGAATAAATAAAAATAAAAAAATAAATAAAATAAATGTCTCTGAATCAAACATTGCACTGTCAGACCCGATAGTGCAGGTGTTCTCCCTAAGCCCATGCATCACATTAGCAAAATTTCCGCTGATGCAAACACACACACATTCAGATATCTATGCAAGTGCACATGCCTGTTCGTGCATAAAAAAGCAAACACACACATCCAGTCATCAAGGAAAAAGACTTCTACACTCAATCACATTCATGGAAACATTTAGACTTCCAGTCCCCTATCTACAGTACTGCGACCACTCAGGCAGACCCTTACAGATATACATACACACACATTCATCCAGATTAAGGAGCTCAACCTAACTCCTGCATTGCGACTACCCAGACACACACATGCACGCACACACACATGCACGCACACACGCACGCACACACACGTATACATACGCACACACGCACACACACACACACACACACACACACACACACACACACACACACACACACACACACTCTCTGAATGCCCCCACCCCATCCGCACGGCTTTCTGGAATTACCTATGCTTCAAAAGTACTCCCAGTTCCCATAGAAGTGAATGGGTGACCAAAGTCTTTTTGGTAATATTCAATTTTTTCTCCTACAGTATAATTTTCCATGGCTGAGTGAGTCTGAATCGCTCAACCAAGTAAATCATGAGATATACATATTTTTTTTTTGAGGGGGCAGCAAATGGCTAATTATCATTAGCCACTACCATGGAATACTATATCAGTGTGTGGTTTCCCAGCAAGACCACTCCACGGTCAGTCTCCCATGAGGGGAAAACCTCAGCAGTAGAGCTATCTTAAGAGTAGGAAAGCTTTACCATAATCAAGAAACCTTCTGAGATAAGACTTCCACATCACTGTAAGCTTTTGAAAATTCCAGGGAAAGTCTATTTAAATAACTAACTTATCTAAAAATGTTTTAGTTTATACAAATGTAGAGTTTTCAGTGTTTCAATTTAATGTTTTGTACAGTGCTTAAGAAATAAGCACTAGTAAACAATGTTGAATATGAGGCTGAAATTATGTCACTCTCCTCTGCTTATTCGTCTTGGTAAGACTATGGTCAGCTACTATACAGACTACATTGCATATTATATGTCAGTTACTGATAGTGGGACAGTTACATTACTTATTTATGAAGTTATTATTCAAATATACATCATTTTATTTTTATTTATTTATAGAAAAATATTTTTTGCAAGTCCCAGTGCAATAACAAAATGTAACGATCATTCAGGAAAATGATGTATTACTGCGGTGATTTTTAAACATCACAGATTAGGGTAAAATAATATTTACAAATTCACAGCAAACACAGAAGGGAGAGTAATAAATGGCACAGACAGAAGAAGGAAAGGCATCCAGAAAACAAGAGACCTGAACTAAGGAAAAGTCGAGAAACAAGATTAGACACAATTCAGTTCAATGAGATTTGACAGTGAGGGTATTTAAGAGGATGGTGAAGTATTTTGTCTGCTGTGAGTATCTTGGAGAGGGCAATATGTTGAGGAAGTTCAAGTCAGTAGAGCGTACTGAGCATCAGGCAGTGGTGGAACTGGTTTGGGAGGCTGAAGGTGAATTTGCTAATTTTGTTGTAGGTGCTTTCTAGTTTGTGTTTGGTGGAACGAGTAAGATTTATTAGTATTGTTATAGCATATAGGTGATTAAGAAGGAAAAGGGAGGTGGCATTTTTTTTTACTATGATCACTTAAGCAGGTGCTTTGCAGTTTATCTTTCTGACTTCACTGTCAATGTGCAGATCAAATTTTAACTTATCAATGATAACTGCTACTAATTTTGTGTTGGTGATGTTTTCAACTTTTGTGTTTTTTCAGTAGATAATATTAGGGTCGGTACTGTTTTGATTTATGGTTTTGGAAACAAAAAGGATTAGTTTAGTTTTGTTGGTGTTTAAGAACACTTGAGATTTATTTAGCCATTTTTCTATAGAGGTGAAAGCTTCCTGTGTGATGGTTTCTAAGGTGGGAAGATTTGGGGCTCATCAAAGACAAGCTGAATTGTCAGCATATTTTGCTATGGTAATGAGTTTTGATTCCCCGTGTATGTCATTAATGAAAATACTGAAAAGTATTGGCCCAAGTATGGAACCGTGGGCGATTCCTCTAATGACTAGAAGGAAAGTGCAGTGGGAGTCATTCCATTTTACAGACTAGGTGTGAATGCTTAGGTAGTTGCTGAACCAGTTGATGAGGAAACTCTGAGGCCCACGTGCTCCACCCCTAATTCATAAAAAAGGCCTCTGCATACATTCATCAGCAACTCTTATTCATATTTGACCTTTTCTTTCAATATGGAATAATCTTTTCTATCTAGAAAACAACTAAAATTACCTCTGCATAGCCCATTGTTCATGAACACTGCAGACCTACTGCCACTCTCTCCCAATTAGTTAAAATAATAAAAAAAATCTAGTAACCAATTCTTGACCATCTACTTTTTTCTCTGTACTCTGAGTAACTGTTAACATGGATTTACGCGTTCCTTTAATACCAGTGCCACACTGGATGTAATAACTGAACATATTTACAGCATCACAGACAAATACCAACTGAGAGTGCAGTTTTCATGGATCTAAACACAAGCGATGATCTTGTGGACCACAGTCTTCACATATGAATGCTTTATGCACTCAGCAAACTTTTCAAACACAGCTACTTGGTTCCAGGAGTACCTATCCAGCTGTCTTATTTCTGTCTCTTTGTTTCTACACTGTCCTCCCCTATCTCCCTTTTCCTTCTTCTGGAATAACCCAAGACTATATTCCTGATCCTACTGTCTTTTTCACTCCTCACTAACAATCTACCTGTTAATTTCTCACCTGCAAAAATGATATCTATGCCAATAACCTCCTAGTCCTCAAAGGTGGCACAACAGATGCTCACACAAAGGAAAGCTTACGACTGCAGTTTCATGAAATATACAAATGGTTTCACTATACAAACTTATCCTAAATACTACCAAAACTAAAGCATCCTTATCTGGGATGATAAAAAAACTCAACAGTACTTCTTTTGTCCATATCTTAAACCTTTGGGGGAATACTGTCAGCTTCAGTGACAATTACAAATACCTAGACCTATCTTACTCCTTTTAAAAACATACTGAAATTAAGAAAGTCTTCACAAGGTTTAAAGAGTCTTACAAATCTGCAAGTCACCTCTGACCCCAATCAAGATACTCAGCAAATTCCATTCTCATGCACCTCCTTGAATATTCTTTTTCTACTTTTTGCTCTAGGGAACTCTTATAATACTACCCTCCTCCAAAGACAACCAACACTGCTTGTTAATTCGTTAAACTGGCTGCTCAGTGCATCTACCACTGTACCATTCAATCGACTAGCTCAAAACTCATTACCAAGATGGCTACCTTTTTATTCACCTCCATCTCTTCAAGCTTTTCCAAACTGACATCTGTCCGTTTTTTTTTTTTTTTTGCAACCAAATTTTCTACCCATACTAAAAGCTATTCCCTCCACAGAAATAATTCCAGCATATACAATTGCAAAGGCTTCCTTTCATTCTTAGACTCATTAAAAGATCTCACCATTTAAAAGGGATCCTTCAATCTGAAACTGTATTCCCTTTTACATCACCTATAACATTTTAGCCATGCACTGCTTAAATCACCTTTCCTATGCTAGAGATTCCAGCACGTACTCACCATAGATTGATTAATTCATTAATTTATTTACCTACCTACCATTTTTTGACCAGATAGCTGAGTTGGTCCAAGCATAGATCTCAAATGATTCAGGACAGATCTCAACAGAATCACAGATAAATCCAGAAATAACCAGGGACCTTCAGGGACCCTTTCTAAAATACTAGTATTATTAACTTGAGACACTGACAGAAAAAGAGGATATACATTAATAAAATTTAAGTCAAAATCAGGGATGTCCCTGAAAATCGGTTGAGTCCAATGTACCCCTTTCAGCCACAAAGTGGGTGTACTTGCACAATTTAAACATTCAGACTAAAATACAGTAATGGTATATAGCAAATAATGAATACAAAATATGTAGAAAAGGTATACATTGCAATCAGGGCACATGATAATAACACTGCATACTGTTTTATTCTGATACACTTAAACTGCAGAAAAGAGACAGTTTAGATTACATCATAAAAGTGTGGTGTGTGAAACTGAAAGAAGGCAAAACCGAATTATATGCATCACAAGTTTGCTTTTAGCAGGTATTTACATAACGTCAGTGGCTCACCAGGTAGCCTACTTGCCTTTGGTTTAATAAGATCAGAAGGCTGTAGGTCCTATTCTCGCCCCTAAGGATGGCTTAATTTTCATTACTTGCTATTCCCTCCACAGAAATAATTCCAGCACTATACAATTGCAAAGGCATAAAATTAGACCCTCCTAGTAAAAATCTGCATATCATTGCTGGAACCTTCCTGTGTCCTGACAGAGTACTCTTCAAACTATCTGGAGATATACAGAGCTGATTATATTTTTCTGGCACTCCAGAGTTGTGTACTGGTAATTGTTGTTTGACTAATTTTATATCATTGCTGGATGACTTCAGAGTTGTGCACTGTTATTTTTGCTTCACTGTATAGTTTTTCAGATCTCTGCTGAAGGTGTTGGTTTTCCCATACCCACCCTTCCTACTCCTGTGTTGTTGTTCAAATTTGGAGGCTTTTGAGGTTACCCGCCCCTACTGTAGATTTGATCTGGGACACTCCCCCAGTCCCATTTCTTTACCTCATTCTACCTAATAGACTCCTTCTGCACTTGTTTTTAGTCAGTTTTAATTTTTTTAATTTTAATTTAATTGCATTTTTTAAACTGTTTGGTCTAACACTGCTACATACGCAAGTGTGCTAGCTTGTACTGCATTTGAATTGTTTTTACTGCTGTTTTAGCTACTTTTCTGTATGTGTGTGTGTGTATATATATATATATATATATATATATATATATATATATATATATATATATATATATATATATATATAAATACCTTTCCTGTAACTAGTGTAGTCCAGATTCAGATTTGCTGTATCCAGGACTGTATGTAAGCTTCTGAGCCCCTCCCAAGCTTTCTGTGTTGGAGGGAAGCCTTTTATAGGTTCATAGGTTGGTACTAGGCTATCGGCCCTAGGGCTATGCAAGCCTAGCCATAACAATTCCCTGGATATTTCTTCCCACAATATTTACTTCTCTGGACCCCTGTCTAGCAGGGCGAGTGACATGATCCCCGGGCTGAATTTCCTATCCCCCATCCAATCATCAAGGTTCCTTTTGAAGACGACCAAGGAGGCGCTCTGCTTGACATGTATGGGCAGTCTAATCCAGAGTATGGGGAGTCTCTGGGTCAGGAACCTATCCCTCCAGCATGTTTTGTTCATTGTGATGACAAGGTTTAGATCCTTGGAGTGTGTGGCTCTGAGGGATTGGGATTTCTTTAAGTGGAGCATGTCCAACACCTCAAGGTTTGACATGGCCTTGTATGTTAAGCAGAGATCGCCTCTGAGTAGACGATATGCCACAGTGTATAGCTGGAGTTTTTTAAGACGGTCAGCATATGGCATCTGCTTTAGGCCTGTGATTCTTTTAGTGAGGTATTTCTGTGGCCTTTCCAGCTGTTGCAGATGTCTTGTGAGGTACATACCAAACGGGGTGCTGTATTCTATAATGGGTCTAATGAGGGATGAGTACAGTGGGACAATTACCTCCTTTTTTCTGGATGAAAAGCCCTTAGTGATGAGGTGTGCCACATAGAGGGGTTTCCTGACTGTTGTGGCGATGTGGTTATCGAAAGTGAGACCACTGTCCACCTGTGTCCCTAAGTCTCTCATCGCACTTTCGATGTTTAGTGTCCTGCCACCTATGTGGTAATTCATGGGTACATGTTTTTTTCCAAAGGGGATAACTATACATTTCTTGGCATTAAGCTTGAGCCCATGGCTCTGGCACCAGGCATCTGTTTCTGTAAGGCCCTTTTGTAGAATATCCACTTTAGCTTATTATCCAGATTATCCACCATTAGCTTATCAGTGGGAGTGGTAAGCACCAGGTAACCTATCTACCACATAAGGAGTGGTTCTGGCCCAGAAATTGTAGTTACTGGCCGTTTGGGCAGTTTTTCCATCTCTCTCAGCTTTCTGATTTAAAAGCCCGCATTTGCACTTGTTTCTCCCTTTTCCTGTAACTAGTTTAGTCCAGATACAGATTCTTACTTTTAGCACTTGAATTTGCTTATTCGTGATCAGCACTTGTTCAGAACTTGTAAGCACTAAATACCCTACTAATTACTACAGCACTCAACCTTCCTCATTACCTAGAGGAAAACCATTTTGGTACTTACTTTCCTCACTTGCTTAGAGAAAAACAGCTTGTGTACTCACTTTCCTCACTTATCTAGAGGAAAATAGTTTTTTTATTCAGGCATATCCAAGGGTCAGCTCCCAGTGTTCTCTCCTGTCTATCTGATGAATCTGGGCATCTTGGGGCAATGTAGAAATTGCCTCATGTACACAGACAACCCTCTCCTCCTACTACCCAACACTACAACCTGTGAGAGATGCACTTATCTAGCCAAACTAGAGGTAAAGCTCTCTCCAATCGAGACTGAACTTGACAGTAAAGAGGAGAAGGTAAACACTTGCACCACACCACACTCATCACATAGTCTCACTAAACCTACACCACCAAAATCCACACAGAGAAACACAAAAAACATTCACGGAGGCTCTCAATAATAATCTGCTCAAGCAACAGAGACCTTCAAAGCAAAAATTCAAGCAACCTCCACCCCCCAACACAACCCAAATGACACATAGCCCGCAGACTCAGTGTGCCACTCAACCACAGCCAATAAGGCAAAAACAACGTACCCAACACACTAGTCACAGGTGACTCTATAGTCATGCATACTGATGTCCCCATCTCACCAGGCTAAACAAGGAGAAGGTTACTGTCAGCTGCCTGTTGGATGCCAGGATCCACCACATAACCCACACACTCAGGTCACTCCACAACAAGTACAAATATGACTCTGTCATTGTCCATGTTGGTGTGAACGATCTGAGATGTACCTCCCTGGACTACATGAAAAGAGATATGGAAGTGCTCTCTGATCTTGTAGCCCAGGCAGGTATGACCCTTGCCCTGAGTAGCATTCTGCCATCACCCAAAATGATGCCGCAGTACAAGGAAAAAATGATTGACTTTAACAATTGGCTAAGCTTCTGGTGCCATTCTAAAGGGATCTAGTATCTGTCTGCCTGGAATGACATGGTCGACAGACTACGATGCTTTATCAGAGATGGCCTGTACCTGTCACCCCTGGGATTCCGGATACTGGCTAAGATTCTTGCCGCCCCTATAGTGCCTTTTTAGGCAAGGTTCAAATGACAAATTCACCATCTTAACAGGAACAGGCAAGCAAAAACTGAGGGTGATGCTACTCAATGCTAGAAGTCTAAATCTCAAAACGCACTCACTCGAGGCACTCCTTAAAATGGTGAAAATCGATATCTGTGCAGTGACTGAGACCTGGTTCAAGGCTCCAGAGAGCACCCCTGCACTACCAGGCTATAACTCATACCATACTTTCCGGCCATGTAACCTGGACTGGAACACCAAAGGTGGAGGTGTGTCCATATTCATTAAGGATATCCACACCTCCAGGTTAGTTGCTCAGCATAATGCAGCCGAGGTTATCCAAGTACAACTAACTCTGGGCAAAACTGCAATCCAAATTGTAGCTTGCTACAGATCACCCACCATGCCCCAGGATTCCCACTCCTCTTTTCTTGATGTACTGGAAAATATTAGGGTTCAACCAAACACCCTAATAATGGGCAATTTCAACTACCCCACCATTAACTGGGAAAACTACTCATGTACCAACTCCTTTGCTGAACGCTTTCTGGAATTCATAAACTCCAATGCCCTGGATCAACTTATCCACATCCCCACCAGGGGCAACAATATCCTAGATCTAGTCATTACCAACATGAGTGCCCCACCCCACATGTTCCACACCTGAAGTCAATGCCTCATTCGTCCGATCCGACCATAAGCTAATTACCCTAGATATCCACATCATGACCCCACCCCCCCATAAAGGAAACCATGGTAAAAACATTTCTCCAAAGACAACTTCATACTTCTTAAGACAGAAGTGGTGAACTTCATGACACCCATGCAGATGGACAATACAATTACGACTACTGAATCCTACACAATTGCACTTTATAAGCACTTACATGAGTGCATGGATCGTGCTATCCCAAACAGAAGCAAGATGCTATCCTCCAAAAATAAGGAAGCCAATCTGGTGGTCCTCTGCCATAAACAAACTGTACAACAGAAGGAAGAAACTGTTGTAAAAGAGAGTAAAATCCCATGAATGGAGGAGCTCCCTGGTCAGCTTCAGTAAGAAGCTGAGATCCCTGATAAAATCCTCCAAAGCTAGTTAGGAAAACAAAATTGCCACTGATTCTAAAGACAACCACAAAGCATTCTATAGCTATGTCAAGAATCTCAATGTCAACACTCAGATCTGCTCTGAGTTACAGCACAATGGCACTAAATATACAGACCGAACTGATATTGCCAACATCCTGGCAGATAGGTTCAGTGCTAACTTTACACCCCTCTCACCCCCTAAAGAGCCCATCCCTATACCGGAAGAATGCAAAGTTCCTGTAATCACGGCTGCACAGGTAAAAAACACACTCTCAAAAGCCAAGAATACTGCATCCATGGGACCAGACAACATCCCAGGCTGCGTTCTACATGAACTACAGAATGAAGTGGCACCCCACCTAAGTACCATGTTCAATCATAGCCTCACCTCAGGCTTTGTGCCTGCTGAATGGCACACAGTGATGGTTATCCCACTCCACAAAGGGGGAGCCACCATGGACCCTGGGAACTACCGCCCCATTAGCCTGACGAGCATGGTCTGCAAGGCCATGGAATGTATCATCATGGAACTTATAAACAAAGACATTGGTAATCTCCAAACTCTGGACCCCACCCAGTTTGGGTTTGTAAAAGGCAGATCATGTCTCCTAAACCTGATAGACTTCTTTGAAGTAGTCACCAAAGCCGCAGACAAGGGTAAGGTGGTTCACACAGCCTATCTAGATCTTGCCAAGGCTTTTGATACCATCCCCCACTCTGGAATTATACATAAACTCACTAAACCAATCCGTATGTCACAAGATGGGTTGCCAACTGGCTCAATGACAGAACCCACATTGTGAAAGTAGCAGACTCCAAATCCGACTTCAGACCAGTGACAAGTGGAGTACCACAGGGTTCAGTCCTGGGTCCTCTCCTGTTTGGGATCTACTTCTCTGAAGTACAGGCTAACACAGAAGGTCTTTGGCTAATGAAATTCGCAGATGACTGCAAACTAGAAGCCATAATCAAAACTCCTAACAATGTGGACATCCTACAAAAGGGCCTCACTGAGACAGATGCCTGGTGTCAAAGCCATGGCCTCAAGCTCAATACCAAAAAGTGCATTGTCATCTCCTTTGGTAAAAACTCTGTACCCATGAACTACAACATAGGCGGTAGTATACCTAACAGTGAAAGTATAATAAGAGACCTTGGGACACAGGTGGAGATTAGTCTCTCCTTTGATAATCACATCGTCATAGTAGTCAGGAAATCCTTCAACGTGGCACACCTCATCACAAAAGGTTTCTCATCCAGAAAAAAAGAGGTCATTGTTCCCCTCTCCTCATCACTCATTAGACCTATTATAGAGTACAACGCCCCTTTTGGTATGTACTTCACAAGACATCTACAGCAACTGGAAAGGCCACAGAAATACCTCACAAAGAGGATTACCGGCCTCAAACAGATGCCCTATGCAGACCGTCTCAAAAAACTCCAGCTTTACTCCATCGCATATCGCCTACTCAGAGGTGATCCTTGCCTAACATACAAAGCTATGTCAAACCCAGAGCTGTTGGACATGCTCCATTTAAAGAAATCCCAATCCCTCCGAGCTACACACTCTAGGGATGTAAACCTTGTCACCACAATAAACAGAACATGCCGAGGAATAGATTCCTGTCCCAGAGACCTCCCATTCTCTGGAATAAACTACCTATCTATATGAAACAAAGCTCCTCATTAGCACTTTTCAAGAAAAAATCTTGATGATTGGATGGGAAATTCACCCCGGGGATCACCTCTGTGGCTCTGCTCGACAGTGGCACAGGAAAATAATTTTCTTGTGTGGCAAAAGCCAGGGTACGTTTTTGGCTGGGCTTCTATAGGCCCCAGGGCCGATAGCTTAGTACCTACCTATGAACCTATTACTGATACTGCTCTGCAGCATGAGGGGATGAGTACTCTTGCCCGTGCCATCCTTTAGATGAAACATCAAACCAATGTCTCCTCTGTCTGACTAGATGGTCGCACAAGTGGATGTCTACGATCTCAAAGCATTTACTGAAAAGAGTAGGGAGTCCTTTATTTACAAAAGTCAGATATTAATGACATATTTACATATATACAACCACCATTATTTACACATATGTACAATACATAGCAACAGGCATTATTTCTAAGAATATGACCCTCAGCCTTTCTACCATAATCACAATCTTATTTTTCTTAATATGTCAGACAAAATCCACTTTTTGTTAAACAGAATTTTGTTTCTCCTAGCAAACCATGAAGCCCATAATATACCAAACAATTTTCTATTTTTCAGCACATTTTTGTCCTTGTTTCTGATAATGTCCATGCTTATGGACATTATCAGACATTATTTGTATGTTAGGCAAAGATCACCTCTGAGTAGGCGATATGCGACGGAGTAAAGCTTCAAGTAGCTTCTCTTTATGCACTTTGTTCTAACTTTCTTATGCTGTTGAAGTATACTGATAGTACAGGCAAATTATTCTTTACCCTTTTTTAACATTTAGTGAAAAACATTTAAATATTTAAATTATCATTTTCTTAAGCTAACCATATGACCAACATTTCCATTTTTTCTTCTTCTTCGTCAGCATATATCAGTAAAAACAAGAAGTTATGTACTCACCATAACGTTCGATGTATGTAGTCCATCTCACCTCACATTCTTACCCGTGGTTTCTGAGCCGAATATCGGCTCTGACTCGGCCAACTTTTCTAGCTCGAAGTCTTCTATTGGCTGGGCTAAGCAGGTATCCCATGCTGCACTGCTCCATATCCCCAGATCTAGTTTGCTGTGAGTACTCAGTCATACCCCATTCATACACAACCTCCAGGTAAAAAAGGAATAAGCCAAAGGTGAAGGGAACTCTGTAAAATGAAACCTAACCTCAAGATCCTCCAGGAAGGGGGAAGGTGGGAGGGTAAGTAAGAATGTGAGGCGAGATGGACTACATACACCGAACGTTATGGTGAGTACATAACTTCTTGATGTTATGAAGTCCAATCTCGCCTACATTCTTACCCGTGGGACAGCGTCCCTAGCACCTACATCCTGGGTGGCTCATAGGAAAATACTCCTGAGAACTGTGGAACCAAAGGACAACCTGCCCCTAGATACCACATCCAATTTGTAATGAGAAACAAATGTGTGAGAAGAAGCCCAAGTAGCTGCAGCACATATATCATCCATCGATAGTCTAAGTTGATAGGCTGTAGATGTAGAGACAGCCCGAGTAGAGTGAGCCTTGACTGGAAAAGGCAGGTCTTTACCTCCTGCGGAGTATGCAAAAGAGATGCAACTGGATATCCATCTGGATAGGGTGATTTTGGAGACAGGGGACCCAAATTTATTGTCCAAAAAGGAGACAAACAGTTGATCAGACTTCCGGATATCTTTTGTTCGGTGCAGATAAAAACGTAACTGTCTGTGAACATCCAATTGATGAAATTTAAATTCTGCCTTGTTTGAAAAATGGAGAAAGAATACAGGCAACTCAATAGATTTATTAAGATTAGATGCGGAAGCCACTTTACGAAGGAAAGAAAGGTTTGGTCTGAGAGAAACCCTATCCTTATGGAAGATCAAATAAGGAGGCTTGATAGAAAGTACTTGAATTTCTGAAACTCGCCTGGCTGAAGTGATTGCTATTAAAAATGCTGTTTTCCAGGTCAAGAACTTCAAACTGCAGGTAGCTGCAGGCTCGAAAGGTGGAGAAGTAAGGGCTTGTATAACAAAATTGAGATCCCAGGGCATGATAGGTTCAGAGACCGAAGGACAGAGTAACAGAGTACCTTTCAGGAAGGCCTTACAGAGTCTGTGAGCCATGAGACTAGGCTCATTAGCAACATGAAAATTAGAGATCGCTGCCAATTGAACTTTTATGGTAGCTGATGCAGAACCCTGATGGAAAAGCATAGACAAAAACTCCAAAACTGAAGCAATCGGGGCTGTGTAAGGATCAATTCCTTGGGTATGCACCCAAACTGAAAACCTCTTCCATTTGCTAGAATAAATCTTCCTCATAGATGGCTTATGAGAGGAGGATAAAATGTGAACTACCTCAGGCAAAAAATGATGAAGCCTAACTAACGATGGAAGTGGAGTAGCCAGGCTGTCAACTGGAGGGTCATCAGAGAGGGGTGGAACTGTCCCGACATGTGTGTCAGTAAATCTGGTTGTGGGTCCAGAATCCAAGGAGTGTCCACAATGTAGGGTTGGAGAAAGGGGAACCAGACTTGAACAAAGCCAGTGTGGAGCAATCAGAATCATTCTGCTTCCCAAGGATTGCACTTTCTGAATTACTTTTGACAGCAAGGGAAACGGAGGGAAAGCATAAAGCAGACCGGAGGGCCAATCATGAACTAGAGTGTCCCTGAGTGACTCCCCCTGTGGAGGGATCAGCATGAAGTAGCTGCTGCATTTGGCATTGAGGGGGCTGGCAAAAAGGTCGCGGCAAGGCTGACCCCATCTGCTGAAGATTCGTTCTGCAACTAAACGATTCAGGGACCACTCGTAAGGCATCAGAATAGCTCTGCTTAGCCTGTCCGCTATCACATTGGACTTCCCCGGAATGTGCGTTGCCACCAGAAACCGTTGGGAAGATACTGCCCACTGCCACACTCACATGGCCTCTCTCCACAGGGGGTAAGATCTGGTTCCCCCCTGCTTGTTTAGATACCACACTACTGACATGTTGTCCGAGTGTATTGCAATCGTGCCTAGAGGCAGAAAGCTCTGAAGTGCTTGCAACGCAAGTAGCACCACTCTCATCTCTAGGATGTTGATATGCAGATGTACCTCGTGATCCTGCTGCGTGCCTTGGACCATCCTGCCAAGATAATGCCCCCCCACCTCATCTGGGAGGTGTCCGTGGTCACTGTGGCAACTGGGATGGGTGACACAAAGGGTTTTCCCCTGTCCAAATTGTTGGTGCAAAGCCACCAACTGAGATCCTGTTTGCATCTGTCCATGAGCAAAATGGGGTGAGAAAGTGGAAACTTTTGGAGAGACCATTGAACAAAGAGGAGCCATTGGAGAAGTCTCATGTGCAATCTCACTAGAGGGACCAACATAATTGTCGCTGCCATGGTCCCGAGGAGTTGAAGAACCCATTTTGCTTTCACTTTCTTCAAGGGCATCAGGGTGTGAATCTGTTGCTGTAAGACTCTGATCCTTTCCTGCGGTAAGAATGCTTGCATTCAAACGATGTCTAACTCTGCGCCTATAAAGGTGACATGCTGTGAGGGCAACAAGGCAGATTTTTCCCAATTTAGTGTTATGCCCAACTGTTGACATAGAGTGATGGTAGCGTTCCTGGTTTGGATTAGTAGATGCCTGGTGGGGGCAGTAAGGAGCCAGTCGTCCAGATACGGAAACACTTGGAATCCTTGACGCCTCATGTGAGCAGTCACCACCGCCATACACTTGGTGAACACCCTGGGGGCTGTGGTGAGACCAAGGGGCAGGGCTCGAAACTGGAAATGACTGGCTCCCAGCCGGAAGCGTAGGTAACTCCTGGATGCCCTGTCCATTTTGACATGGTAGTAAGCATCCTTGAGGTCGATGGAGCACATCCATACCTCCTCTCCCAACAATGGGAGAATCGATTGTAGTGTGACCATACGGAACTTGGACTTCTGTACGTAGTTGTTCAGTCGGCTGAGATCTAATATGGGTCTCAGGTCCCCTGTTCTTTTGGGCACCAAAAAGAATCTTGAGTAAGTCCCTAATCCGATTTGGTCTGAGGGGACACACTGGATGGCTCCTTTTTCTGGCAGCTTTGAAACCTCTGAGGCTGCTTGATCCCTTTGACTGGGTGGAACGTCCGGGATTTTTTTGACTGAAGGGGGGGGGGGTCTGACGTAAATGGAATGACATAACCTCCGGAAATTATTCGTAATACCCATCGGTCCTGGGCGATGCTTTCCCAGGCTTCTGGATACAACAACATTCGACCTCCGACTGGCTCCGGATAAGCATAGCCAGGCACTCCCTCAGGAACGAGAGTAGGGAGAGCCACGAAAGGAATTGTGGTCTCCCAAATTGCGGGGGCCCCCTCTGCTTCTAGGGCAGCGTCTCCCTGAATAACCTCCCCCTCCTCTGCCTCTGGAGGGGGACTCACCTTGTGCGGCAGGAAAAAAACCTCTGTGATTTTTTGAACCACATCTTCCCACCCTGCTGGGCCTTGGGGTAAGGCCTAGAGGGAAGGGAAAAATGGACCCCTACGGCAGACAGGGTCTTTCCCTCTTGTTTGCACCTGGTGAGGGTGTCTTTCACTTTGGTTCTGAACAAGGAAGAACCATCAAAGGGGGCGTCAGTGAAAGAAGACTTGAAGGCCTCCGCGAAATGACAAAGGCACAGCCAGGCTTGCCTTTTAAGGGCGACTCCTGAACTTGCTGCCCTGCTCGCTCCATCGGCTGCATATGAGATGAGCCGTATGGAGGAGTTGACGATGGAATTGAGGGTAGACACCTGGGCATTAACTGTCTGGGCTACCGCCTCAGGGACATTACCTGCAAGAGTATCTCCTAACTCCTTGAGGAGATCTCTCTGGAGCCGAGTGAAATGAGATAGATAGTTCAGTGACCATAAGGTAAAGGTTGCTGATGAGAGGGTACGCTTCCCGTACCAGTCCATGGTCCTAGACTCCTTGTTAGGAGGATGGACGGAGGAAGAAGTCTCTGCTACTTCCTTCTGAGTGGCCGCCGCCACCATCATAGCATCCGCAGGGACCCCTTTAGACAGAAACTCCTTACCCAGGGGAGCAGAAAGAAACTTGTTGGGACGCCTGGGTATGGGCTCCACAGAATCAGGGTTCGCCCACACCCTCTGACAAATAAGATCTAGGAGCTCGTCGAAGGGTGGGAACACCCAGGAGGCAGAGGGCTGAGCGCCAAAGGCTTTAAGGAAAACTGACTCCTCCTCGGAGGTGGCATTGGACGGCCAGTCACCTTTTTGTTTCAGTATCTCCAGGATGTTGGAGAAGGAAACATCATCAGAGGATGACTTGGGGGAACCCTCCGATTCCTCGAGGTCAGTATCAGAGGCGAGACACTCATCCTGGGAGTCTATGTGCTTCCTCGTGCACGTCTTCTTTCTAGGGGGCTCCTCAGGCACGAACTCTGAAGGCCCCTCAGAAACTTGGGGACCACTCATGGGGGTATCCCTAGGCCTTGGCGCTCCGCTGTCTACAGATAGATGGTGATCAGAGGCTTTCACCGGAGTTGTGGGGGACAGAATGACCGACCTGCATGATGTAGCTGACGGTTTTGCCAGCGCAGTCCACATGGCCTCAAAGGCAGCCCCCCCCCCCAGAGTCCGAGGACCGGCCAGCCTCCGAAACCAAGACAAGAGTGGGGGTCCCTTGAGCCGAGACACCGAGAGGAAGAATCGGAACTGAAACATGTCCCGAGATGTCCCCCCTTGGGCCCGACCGAAGAATCTCGAGTCCCGAACCCCGTGGACAGAGCCGATGGGGTCGGAGCCGACATCGGTACTGATAGGCCCGGAGGGGCCATTGGAACCGACCCAGGAACATCACATGGCATGGAACACTCTGGCTCCGAAGACAGAGATGCACTCGGAGGAGGAATAATCGAAGAAAGGGGCGGGACAGGCTCCGGAGCCGACTGGGCCAGAGCCGAAAACAATTTCGCCAAAACCGGTGACTGGAGGAGCCTCTGCACCACCCTATCAACATCCACATCAGAAAGGGTCCTGGAGGATTTGGAGGACAGGGATGGAGATTGAGATGTCCTCTCAGGTGAACCTGGTCTAAGACTGGGCGATCGGCTCCGAAGAGGTTCCAAAATAATTGGAGCCGACGCCGGATCCATCGACACCGACACTTCCTGCAGCTCCGAGGACAGTGGAGCCGAGGAGGTAGAAGCAAGTTTTGTGACTTTCTCTGGAGGTTCCGAGGAAACTGAAGGAACCGGAGACCTCTTTTTTGATTTAGACTTAGATTTAGCACTGGGAGAAGAATCCATGGCCTCTTCGAAAGAGGGTTTCAAGAGTCCCTTTAAAATCAGTTTATTCTTTCTTTCCTGGAGTACTATGGGACTGAAAGCATGGCAGAAACTGCAGGACTCCTGCAGATGAATGGCTTCCAGGCAATAAACACAAATTGAATGCCCATCAGTGATGGACATCTTGTAACCGCACTTAGAGCACTTCTTAAAACCCGAAGGTTTGTGCTCTTTGGAATCCTTAGGCATTTTTTCCAACAAGCAATAACAAGAAACCAACATAGCACAAGTCACTTGTTTGACAAGAAAAACACAGACACGCAAACCAGAAAAGGCGGGGACAAGATAGAAAGCTGCACACAACCCTCAAACGGGACATGCACTGACACAAAAAAGGCCAAAAACCTCTAACTAAAACATTTTTTGACTAGAATAGCCAGGGAAAACAACTCTAAAACCTCTAACTAAAATGGTTTTAGCACTAACAACACAGGACAAGAGGTCTAAGTCTTCTAACTAAAACGGGCCTAGCCCGTGGAACAGTAAGTCGGATACCACAAACCACAAACACACTACCTACGACAAAAAACAACGCTAAATAGACACTAGCTATGAAAATAGCTTTTTGTTTATAACAAATTTTCCCCAAAAGGAAGAAAAAGGAGTACTTAGCCACAGCCAAGAGCGAGACCACGTCCGAGCTACACGAGCAGCAAATGAGATCTGGGGATATGGAGCAGTGCAGCATGGGATACCTGCTTAGCCCAGCCAATAGAAGACTTCGAGCTAGAAAAGTTGGCAGAGTCGGAGCTGATATTCGGCTCTGAACCCACGGGTAAGAATGTAGGCGAGATTGGACTACTTAACATCATAAAATATATTTCTTGTTTCTATCCTGATTTCTTGGTCACTCTTAATTACATAAGCAGTTGTAGTTTGTACTTCCCCTTTTATATTTTTGTTGCATTTCCCGTTGTTCAGTATTATTCCCGTCTTCTGCATTATGTACATGTATAGACTCATCACTTTCTCTAACTTTCATTTCTATATTCACTTCTTTCTCTCAAAAATTGAACTAAAAATGAGCATTTCTGTTTAAACAGTCAATATTCACCTTGACAGTTTTTGGTAGCATGACCAATTTTACCACACTCACTGAATCTCATTTTTCTACATGTACTGACTAAAGGTGTAATTTTCCCCGCAGACAAAAATGTTTTGGGTTGCCCCCCTTGCCTCCATATTTCAATGTCCCCCTTAAACCATTAACAAAAACAACACATGGTAGATGTAATGCAGTGCTGCTCTGAACTTTCAGCACACTGTCCACTTCCCACCCTCCATTCCATAACTTACTCTTACTTTTTTTACATTTTCTATACTTTCACAATCTTTTAACAAACACATTTTAATATCAGATTCATCTTTGTTGTCAGACTGAAACTGTAAAAATACTTTATTTCTTAACAAAATTGGGTGCCCTGCTATATTAATTCCATGGATATATGTCTTTCTTTTTTCACATGCAGTCTTCTTCCCTTTCAAGATGAATACATAGCTTGATATCCATAACCTCAAACCCCAATGCCAAATATTGTACCATATAAATTACCTGTCAAGACTTTTCCCATTTTTATTTAGTTTTCTGTGGGACATCTTCTTTTACCAAACCCAGTGACATGTTCTTGACTGTCAGCATTTTACTTGCCCAAAACAGAAGTACAAGTGTCTTTGTTTTGCTGTTTCATCCAAATGTTTCTCTCTCTCTCTGTTTCTCTCTTCAAAAACTCTGTTAGCTAAGTCATCCAATGACAATGCTGCTCTATTTTCAAATTCTTACTGTTGCTATAACTCCACCAAATCACTAGTTTACATTCCTCCTGGTGACAGTTCAGTAATATAAACATTTTGCTGTACATTTTCCTGTGAATCAGCTAAATGCTGTTAATTTGTAATATCCAAGCAATCACCCAAATGACTTGTATCATATTGCAGAAGCTGTTCTCCATCTGCTGCTGTATTTTCTCCATTTATGTCTCCATTTGTAGCAAACAAGGTAACAAAGCCCTCTCTCTGGACCTCACTCATCACCATTGCTCCTTCACCCCAGCAGCATCCACTCTAGGAAAGGAAGTGTATCACATTCTCCTGATTTGAAAAGAGTACGGAAAATTTCCTGGTGCCCTGGCCAAATTTCTCATACTCATAGTCAGGCTTAGGCATAGGCCAACTAGGAGGCTGCCTAGGGCGCCGCTGTAGCAGGGGCACTTTTTCAGTATTTATTTGGTGTAGGTAGACCAGGATGGGGGCACCAGGTGGTGTGGTGGGGGGCACCATGGAGCCCTTTTGCCTAGGGCACCAGTTGACCTAGGCCGCTCATGTCATACTCAGGTAAGAATGTCACCAAAGGATTTCACTGAAAAGCGACCACCGGCCTAGAAGGACCAACCCAAAAACAAAAGATATACAGATGGATGTATAGATAGACAAACAGAGATACAGACTGATAGATACATAGACAGATAGATAAAATATTTACATGAAACAGATTTTACCAAATGTGTGAAGGTAATTGTAGTCATATGTTTCAGTATAGCTTTGTATTTTGCCAAACCTGAATCAGAAGGTTATACTTTGTCCTTAAAGAAGTTGAATTTATGAATCTCTTTTAGGTGGTCTATAAGCTTTTTCTAAATACAAACTATTTTGTGATTTGTCTTATCTCAGTAGGTAGATGACTCCGGTTTGCAGGTATAATCTTTCTGAAGGTTTTTCCATGAAGGCATTTTGGTGAACAGAGAAATATTGTGTTGTCTTGGCTTCTTAGACTGTTTAGGAATGCTCAGATTTTAGCTTGCTTTTGAGGGAATGGCAGAAGCTATTACATGTCAGACAGGAATGTGGCAGGGTGGTGTATGCAGTTACTAGGAGCCAGTTTGCCTTTTGTAGTGATAAGCAATGATGCTCTGTTTGAGGGGAGAGGGAGATAAATCTGCAAATGCCATTTACAATTGTCTGGATTCTGTCTCTGTTATAGGCTGAGTGTAAGGTAATGAATGACTGGTACAGCATACTCCAACTTAGGGATTAATACATTTTTGCTATTATGCTTCTGATCTCAACTGTATAATTTCTTCTCTTTTTTTCTCTCCTCACTTACATGCTCATGCTTATGTTACTTTCACATGTACTATCTCTCTACCCTCACCCTTTCCTGGCATCTCCCTACTATGTATTTAACGCTTTCATTTAAGACTCCTTTCACCACCCGATTCCCTCTAATCGGAACAATGAGTAGAATATTATTTCAGATCCTCAAACATACTCCTTGAGCAACCATAAGCAAATGCTTGTGTAAATACTACTGTAAGTACTCCTCCTCCTCTGCTGATTCTGTACATTATGATTATTACTCTGCTCTTGAACAGACTCTCCATCCACATAAAACAAAGCTCTTCCCTGTTCACATTCAAGCACAACTTACATCTATGGATAGGAAACAGAAAATTTACCTAGGACTGCCCTCTGTACTACTAATGGACAGAGGTAGCTCCTAAATACTTTATCCTATGCATGTGACTCCTCAAATTATCTATGGTATTATCCCAGTTATTCCCATTAAGGGTAATATATAATTATCAACCACAGGATGGGGAAGGCCAGACTATAACTAAATGGGATAGGTTCATTCTAGCACAAAAAGGACAACTGGCTAGGCTTAAAATGGACCACAATGGCAGCTAGCTTAGTACTTACCTAAGAACCTATGAACCCCTGTATATATTGTATACATTATACTAACCTACCTCAATCTCAAATTCTTCATACTCAAATGTTACTTTGCTATGAAAAAAGATACCTAACTATATTTGCTTATCTGCTTTTCTTGGACACTTAACACAACTAAATGAACAGAACTTAAAAATTATTCTTGGACAGTTACTGCACTCGTGTACACTCATGAACAGGCTGGCAGAAAATAATTTTGTGACCAGCCCACCTACCTGATTAACAAATGAAAACAAATACATAAAAACAGTGTTGCTTGATTTCTAGATTAGTTTTGTGTGAGTTTAGTTTCACAGGTTTACCGGTAAATATTAGGCTATTAGTCTGTACACTATTACAAGCCTAGCCAATAATCAGAGGTCAGAATTAAACCCTGTACCTTGTATTTGTGAGGTAAAGACCTTAACCATTATGACAAACACTACTCCATAAAAATAGTCCTGAAGGTAACTGAACCCACAGCCTCCAATGTTCAATAGTTCATAGCACTGCACTAGTAGGGGTAGCGACAGCAGCAGTCAGTGTCTATTATGTGCTACCTAAGTTGTGGACCACAGCTGCCTCTCCTCCCCAGGTTGGATGAGTCAGCTGTGGCCATACCTCAGGTTCTTTTGCCCCTCTACTTTGGCTGCTATAGCTCAGTGAAGTGCTGCTTTATTAATCTTTTTATCTTGGATTATGGATTACTGCTCGATTAACTTAGTCAACAACTTTTTTCCTGACAATATTGGTATTCTCTATCTACCTGTATTGGGAATGCTATTGCAGATGGTTAATTGACTTTTGGACCACCTACTGTGATAATTAAGTAAAAATCCACAGTTGCTCCTCTTCACTTACAAGTACCTTTTGACCATTACACTGTATGTTATGCTTTGCTGTACAATCTAGCATCCACCTTTACATGTGCCTAACATAACTACCCAGGATACATTAATTAGGGCAAAACCAATATAAGGTCAGCTCTTGATATCCAACTACTTCATGCAATATGTACCTAAACATACGTTTATAGCTAACACTGGAACTGTGGCATTTACCTTGAGTTGATGCTGCTCAATTGTTATTGCCTATTTAACATTTTGTTGAACTTGTATCTCTGGAATTTGTTCATTGTATTAGTATTATTTGGATGCAATAGTATAGTTTCTTTACTACACTGCTTGTAGATTGCTTGCGACTTGCCTCTAGCAGATTATGACTATTCCTTCCAAGTCATCTGTCATCTTCCTTGCTTTGGTGTTACGACATGATTCTGTAACTGATCCTAACTTGGTCTCTGCATCTGTTTTGAGTTTAGAACTGGAATCTGCTACTGAATTTGGCAGCTGTATTTCTAGTTTTGAAATGATCCTTTTGTATGTTCTGGTTAGTAACTACATTTCTTTACTTATCTAAGCATATTTCCTGCTTCCAAACTGTTCCCCATAATGGGAGGCTGTCATCCAGGCAACCACTAGGGTTTTCTTTTTAATCCTGTGATATGGATATGTTATTTTTATGTCTACTAATTTTTTATGCACAGCTAGCTTAAAGTACTGCAACAGTTTCATATGCATAATTCACATATTAGCTAAGAACAGTCTGACTTTGTGGGTCTATATTAAATTAGCGAACGCTTAAAAAAAGCGAACGCTGTTTTATCGACCCCATGTAAGTGAAAGCTTACAATCCCGAACACTGAGAGCAGCAATTTTTTTCCTAGGGAAAAAAATCGCTGTTCCAAAAAAAAAAAAAAAAAAAAAAACAGCTTTAAAAAAATTACATAAAGTGGGAGGCTTCGCCCCCAAACCCCCCTACTTAAATATACCAACTCCCAGATCGCACTACAGTGACGAAAACAGCAAAATAACGAATGCGGCCAAATGATTTATTTCCCAGGGAAAGAATTTGCTTATATGCCATTTCGGTATTTTGCTGTTTCATGCTTTCAAGTTCGATCAAGATGCATTCGAAAGAATGTGTCTTCGATCATATAATAGGGAACCGACTTTGTTACAGTTCATTAGAGCTTAGCAAACAGACAGCAAATATTTCTTGTAATCATTTAGCCTTGAGAGAAAGTTAGGTATTTTGCTGGAGATAAGTCTGGTGAAAAGAAACATATCAACATGTCAAAAGCAAAGCACTCCTGCATGCATACCTTTTTCTCTGACAACTCCTTACAACCTTGGAAATGTTTATGTGTAATCAAAAGTTGGAAAAGCTGTGAACTTTGTATACTGATATAAAATGAGTTGCATCTGAGTATATAGTTGAATCTCTATATGTTGTGAGATTCCAGTATTGATACTTTATAATAAAATGTGTTTGCTTCCAGTATCGTTGACTGTCCATGTTTGGATTTAAGTAACTGCATAATATTGTTTGCTAACAGACAAACATTTACAGCTGGTGCTGTACTCTCACCTTTTGCCGAAGCTTATTTATTATTGTTTTGCATCACTGAAGACTGCAGCAGGGATCTCCGACAAATCTTGGGCACCCATTCCAATAAGTGCTTTTAACTTACATTTTTTGTCTTAAGAGTTCCTGCAGTTATTCAGTGATATAAATACAGCTTTGGATTGCATGTACATTTTATTAACCTGCAGACTGCATTTCATCTTTAGATTTATGTGCACAATTGTGAAAGGTTTCCTTTAATCATATGCTTCATGCATAAACTGGGAGGGGCCTAATTTACAGGCTGAATTGGGTTTCAGTCATAAATTCATAGCAGGGAGGGGCCCTGCAGTCACTGGTTGTTTGCAGATGATACTTTGTATGTCTTAGAATATATGATCGAATGCATTTTTTTTTTAAAAAGGAAAGCAGAGAGAAGTTAAGTGTTAATATTCGGTATTATTATAAGACTAGTGAACCTTCTGTTGGTTCTCTAGCTCATTTTATGTACTGTACACATGGGTCAAATTCATGTCAGTACATAGCACATTGGCATAAACTAACTAAATTAAATTTAGATTGACATTTTCCTGGCAACAGCACTTTTGATAAAACTGAAATCCTAAATCTACAAACTAAGTTAGAACAGAAAGTTAATAAAATTAAATCTGATCAATGGAATAGCTATAATGATTGGCATACTGAAACTTTTAAAAGACAAAGAATCTACTGTGAAGGGGTTAAAAGACACAAATGATAAATTGTTGCAGCAAGGAAAAGAACTTAAAAATACAGTTAAAGCAATTATTCCAGTTCCATCTGCTTCACTGTAGCCAGCCATTTCAAATGTGTGTGTGTGTGTGTGTGTGTGTGTGTGTGTGTGTGTGTGTGTGTGTGTGTGTGTGTGTGTGTGTGTGTGTGTGTGTGTGTGTGTGTGTGTGTGTGTGATCCTCGGAAGAAGATGATCAGCTTCCCTTCTTCCCACATCAAAGAAATGACCAGGCTCCCCACTCATCCAAACAAGATATAGGTCAAGCTATCACGCTTATAAACTTATCTATACATGTTACGCCTTCTGCACCTTCACACTTAACATCAGCTTCAGCTCAACCGGAACCTTCTAGCACCGTCTATCCCACGACTTTGTCCTCTCAGTCAGACCACAGTGAGGTGGAATACTCATGTACAATGGTACATTTTACTCAATAAAGAACAAGACAGGCTGACAGACTGGATGAACAGATAGATGATTCTTTATAACCCCTCAGAGAAGTACAAACTCCAGATGGTACCATGGCATTAGTTTATAGACCATGGACACTTACTGACTTGCATTCTATAGTTAAAACTTTTGCTAAAATTAGACGGGATCCACAAAAATTTAAAGATGAATTAAACACTATCATTCATATATGAACCTACTCTGGCAGATTTAAGGCAGTTGTTAAAAGCAAGCCGTAGTCCCACCTGATATATACGACAAATTAATTAGAAGACAAAGCTGGATTGGCTCCGGCACAGGATCTGAATTATTCAACTACTGAATGGAAAACAGCATTAACAGAAGTTAGAAAAAAGCGTTTACAAGAAATTCTGACAGTTTGTCCTGTCAAACCAAACTGGGATAAACTTACTGCATGTAAGCAAAGCAAGGGAGAAACACCAGCTGATTACTTTAGCAAACTTACGGAAGTGTTTACAGTACATTCTGGTACTGCATATCCAATGGTAACTGCTAAAGAAGCTTTTAATTCCACTTTTGGACATGGTCTTTAACCTAATGTGCAGACATTAGTAAAACAAAAGCAGGTCACTTGGCAGGAAGAGGAAATAGAGAAGTTAATAAAATCTGCAGGGATAGAGAAGTTAATAAAATCTGCAGGGCACTACATGGACCAAGTATATAAGAACAGCCGAGATGCAGAAGATACACTCATGCAATTACAAACAGACAGCTTTGAAATAAGGGGTACAGGCAGGGGCAGAAGTAGGCAAGGTAGACAGGGTAAAGGAATAGCAACAAATGTTCAGCAAAATCAAGCTGGGAGGGGGCTTGTCACGACTGTGGATAAATGAGACACTGGAAAGGAGACTACCCAAATATGAAACAACAACAAATGTAGCAGTGGCAAAATCAAAATCCTTCCAATGTTTCTCTGCCACGCCTACCCCCAGAATGGCAAAAATGTGAGGTGGAATGTACTGACAACACTTGGAAGGGAAGGATAGGGTACATATAAAAGAGTGTTAATGCAAGCAGATCAAGAAGGACCTTTTGTTAAGTTAAAAGTAGGACAAAAATATGTTCAGTTTCTGATTAACACTGGTGTGACTTGATGTGTGTTGAAAATAAGTGGCCAGGACAAAATTTCAGTATATTCTGAAAATGTATGAGCTGTAGATGTTACCAGCACTCCTAATATTTTTCCTATATCTAAATCTTTTCTGATTTCTTTAGGACCAATTGAAAATAAACATGCAGTTTTATTTAGCACTTCATCACCAGCAAATTTAATGGGTAGGGATCTGCTTTGCATTTTAGGATGTACTATCTTTTGCACTGCAGATGTTTATTTAGATGTTCCAGCTGGATCTGAAGAAGTTATTAAGGTACTCAGGTTTCTGAAGAAAAGACAGGAGAATCATGTTCAGAAGCAGATGATCAACTCTTACAGCAGGTTCCTGATATCTTGTGGGCAAAACATTCTAACGAGGTAGGTCTGTTAAAATCAGCTATACTTGTGAAAATACATTTAGATCCTACAAAGTCAATTCATTGGATAACACAGTATCCTTTAATACCTGAAACAGAACAGGGAATCAAACCAGTGACGGAATCTTTACTCCAACAGGGAATTATAGTAAATACATGTACTTGTAATATTCTCATTCTCACAGTCAAAAAAATAAGCAGGGACAGCACTTCCTTGCTCATCTCTGACTCTTGTTATGATTTATGGCCAGTTGACTGGGCATACAGTTGAATCTCTCTATATGTTGTGAGATTCCAGTATCGATACTTTATAACAAAATGTATTTGCATCCAGAATCTTTCACTGTCCGTGTTTGGATTTAAGCAGTTTCATTATATTGTTTGCTAACAAATTAACCTTTATACCTGCTTTATATAATTTGCTTTATACAGTAAAGTAAAAACATTAACAGTTACATACACTTAGCTTTTTATGGCCCAGATCATGGATTCATTGTTTTGTGTCCCATAACATTCTGAGCAAGCAGAATCCATTCTGTTTGCCCTCACTCCACTCGGGCTCATTCAGCTCCCCAACCCTCCCCCCCTATTCATACCCACCCCCACGTACTCTAACTTTAAACCCTCCTATCACTACCCACCTTAAAGCTCAACCAATCGCAGTCTATAACGCCTGCACACATTAACTATCTCCAGTCCCTCCCATATTGCATTCAATGCTCCCTCCGCTATACAGCTCTCCCTTCTGTCCTGTATATCATAACATATTCCCTGTCATCTTACCATCACATCAATCAACACCATACTGTTTCCCAATATAACACATCATCCCTCTTTTCCACCCCTCCTTTATCCCTAAACTTGTCAAATATTATCCAACTGACCATCACGATACCAGTCTCTATGCTGACTCTTTCACTTCTCCTGCTACTCACCCACTTAACATCTTTAACTTCACACTTCCACACAACCCATCACCATCATCATTGTTGTACTATCTAACATGATGCTGTATACTCAACCCTTAATTCACCCAAGATAACATCCACCTTATACTCTCTCAATATCACAGACATGTTCAAATGCAACCTACATTAACTCAACCCCATAATTCATTAGCTAAAATTAAAAATTAAAATTAAATGTTTATCCTGCAATCAGCACATCTCCCCCAAACTAAAACTCACTGGCAACATCCATCCAAACCCTGGACCAGCTCCATCCCCACAAGCTTTTAATTCTACAACCCTCACAAACCAGACCCCTCCAATACAATATAACAATACTTGTTCTTCCCTTAACATTACACACACAATCATTAGAATAATCTACAACCAAATACCACACAGTTCCATGCCTAACCAGGCTGAAAAAAGAAAAAAAAAATAAAATTCTTCCCTCAAACTATAATATACTAAGAAGAGACAGACAAAATAAAAGGGCCGGTGGAGATGCAATACTATACAAAAATTTTCTGCAGCTTACCCCCTCACCACTAAGTCCTCCAAAATTTGGTAAGGCAGAAATTCTCATATCTACCATCAAACTCAACCAAAACAAGACATTATCCATCATAAATGCTTATTTGCCAACTAGTAATAATCTCTCTTATTGCAGAAGACTTAGTTGAGTCTCATCCAACATCATTTAAGAATAATACATACTGGGCAATTTTAATATCGACTGTGTGTCTCTCTCGTCCATCTCGCCTAATCAATCAATGCATCTCTTTGATCTCTCTCAGCTAATCACCACTTCGAATCATTATAATAAAACACACCAAAGGAACATTAATTGACTGTATTCTTACCTCTATGCTTCATAAAATCTTTACATCAGGTACCCTTCTAGATACCTTAATTAATCATCTCCCTACCTATGTAATAATAAAAAAAACACTAATATTCAAAAGCTGCCACATTTCAGCATTGCATGTGACCTCATACATTTCAGCAAAGATTCCTCTGCCTCCATTCCAAAACTATATAACTGGAATGTGCTAAAATATATTCCACTAGATGATGCAGTTGTTCTTTTTAGTTCTACTTTCTTGAATGACCTAAATGAATTTGCTCAACTCAGAAAAAAGATAGCTAAGGCCAAACCTTCCCCTTGGTCATCTTGAAATACATAACACCTTATGAGACTAACATTCTGGTCTTCTAAACCAGCTGCTCAATCGTGGTCACAGCATTCAACCATCTCCTACACTTAACACAATCAACAACTCTACCAGCTGTGCTGATTCTTTCGACTTTCATTCCATCAGTCTCATCACTACTTCAAAATTCCACTAATACAAACTAACAGACAACAGCACCACCTACCATTCCCCTTCATAACCTCTCCTTCTAACCAGTCCCAATACGTACATAAAAAAACTATTACATAAGTTGAAACCCACCACCTTAGCCCCTGACAACCTACCTAGCGAACACAGCTGAATGAGCCTCCAGGCATTTCTGCTGTTAAGTCCAATGGACGCTTCTAAGCATCAAATATTGCTTGTTCATATTTGCATTAATAATTCCAAAACAATGCTACATACAAAGTATCAGAAAATTTAATCTTAAAGCATACATAATGGCAAACACAGCTGTATTGATATTTGACCTCTGTCTAATGCAGCTAAAGAGATATTGAATATTATTTGTACAATCTTTACTTGAATTGTACACTCCAAAAACACCAATACCGGAAGCTGATAAAGTAAAAATAAAACATTGGAAAAATAACCAAACAAAGAGTTTAATGACCAAAGAACATTAAACAGCAAGCGCTTTCATCCAGATAAGACTTTTGTATTGTAATAATTTTCATATTTCTCTAAATATCTCAACATTCAGATAACACAGCCAGAACTGCATAGCCTCATATGAAAGCTCACAGATGCATGAAGAAAATCCTGCTGGCAGTATGCATCTTGCTTGAAAAGTTACTGAGATATCATAAGCTGCTTATACAACATTACAAAATTAATATTCACTGCCTTTATTTTGGCTTATAAATCCAGTTTAAAGAATCAAGCTGAATGAATGCTACTAATACAAAAATACTTTATCATGAATAGTTTGCATTTACAATTTTCTAGTAACACTTACGGTTCCAGAGATATGAATATTTGTTTGAACTGCAAGGTGATAACTTAATTTTTTAAAGGCTCAAGCCACACCCTCTGGGAGTTAAAGGTACACACTCAAAACAGCTGTAGTGGAGGGGATGCGTTAAGATGGCTGCAGAAGCAATGGGCTACCCCATCTCAATTCTAATAAACTGCTCCATCAGTAAAGCATATGTCACTACCCTATGGAAAAAAAAGGTACATTCTTCCCCTCCACAAAGGAGGCCATTCGACTAAACTCTCCAATTACAGGCCCATTTCCACCGTTTCCTCCTCTATCAAAAATACTCAAACAATGCATCCAGTTACAACTCTTACATTACCTCACACAAAATAACCTTCTCTCTTCATCTCAGTATGGCTTCCATACCCACCACAGTACCTCTACCACTTTATTTCACCAGTACAGTAAACACTAATAGGAATGACAGAAACCTAGAGTCTCTTCCTGATTTAGCCAAGGCCTTTGACACAGTCTTTCACTCTAATTTTCTACACAAACTTCACAACCTAGGACTCAACACCACTGCTACATCATGGTTTTGTAGATACCTCAAAACCAAAATAGAACTCAAACTATCAAGTGGCAGAAATACATCTTATCCTCCTCCCAATCCTAGTTGATATACCACAAAGATTTATATATTTAATTAATTGATTATTAATTAATTAATTAATTAATTAATTAATTAATTAATTAATTAATTGTATTTATAGTTTGTTTGCCAGGATACTCCACTGGGCCACGAAGAGCCCATTTTCAATGGAGTCCTGGGGAGAAAAGCTCCAGAAAATTACAAATTACTGACTTAACATAAGACTAAGTTATTACAGAAATGTAATGTGCACAAATGAAGCAAAACTGAACAAAGAGAAAAACACATATTAGTAGAGTGCACATATTAGTACAATGCAATAAGAGTAATATTTACAGTCAAAGTTTTTAACAGTTTAAAATATTAGCACAATGCAATAACAGAAACAGTTATGCTAATTCATGCAGTTAACTTCTAGGCTAATGAATTGTACTATTCTAGGAGTTATGCTAATTCCTAGAGTTTATTAGGGATACAAAGCAATGGGAGGCTATTGTGAATTATAGCTTATAGAGAGTAGCTATAGTGTAGTGAAATTATGTGGGGTGTGAGCAAGAGCATTCCCATAGTGAAGTTATGCGTATGTGAAGTCAGGTTTTGAATGAAGAGAGGCTGCTGGTGGTGCGTATGAGAGGTGGGAGTGAATTCCACTGCTGTGCTAGAGAGAAGGACATTAGATGTTTGCCTGGTGGATGGGCAGGTTTATGCAGTTCAATTAGATTTTGGGAATTAGATCTCAAAAGTCTATTTGGTTGGTGGTCCCAAGATCAATCTTGGGACCTATTTTCTTTAATGTCTTCATCAATGACCTACATAAAGCCTGGAAAACTGCACCTCTAGTACAGTATGTAGATGATACCACAGTTATCTGCATCACAAAAAATATCAACAAACTAAAAGAACTTACCAGAGTCCTCCTCTATAAAAACTTGTCTGACATCTGCCCACCTATTCCTTAACCCAAGTAAATCCAAACTAATCCTACTTAATCCCAAACAGCTTATAATCAACAACCCCCCTTTCTCAGTTACGTCATCCAACAAAACAAAAATCAGACTTGTCACACATACCAAACAGCTAGGCATCTGTGTAGATGAGAACCTAAAATCTGACACACATCAAAACTATAGTGAATAAATTACACCAAAAACTACACTCTCTCTCTCTTTCTCTCTCTAGTCAGCCAAACCATTCCTCTCAGGCATTATAAGAAAACACATTGCCTCTTCTATCATCTTGCCTACTCTAATGTATTCTGCTCCCATCCGTACCAAATCCAAGTGACCTTGCTAAACAGACTTGGACAAAGTTACTTACAAAATAGCATGATTTGCTGCCAACTTTCCAAAAAGAACTAACTAATGTGCCGCCTTAAGGGAATTATAGTGGCTGGAATTCCCACATTATCCAAACTACTTACTACATCCACAAATCCATAACATTGTGTATAAACCTAACAAATGTCCATCCATTTCCAACCTCAAACATATATATATATATATATATATATATATATATATATATATATATATATATATATATATAAACACATCTACCTTCATTGTACAAACACCTATTACATGTATCCAAACTCAACAATTCTGCTGACAAATCACTACTCTCCCAACACCTCACTAAATCCTGGAACGTCATCCCACTAGCAATACAAGAACACTCCCTAAAATCATTTAAAACTCAGCTGACATTCTACCTACTCAGTTTCCAGCTCTGCAAGTGTGATTTTCCTGGGTAATCTCCAAACCCTTACTGTCACAGCACTCTTTTATGTAACTGGCCATAATACAGTTATTTCTTCACAATCTCTTTAACTATCTATCATCTACCTCTGCACTACTATCTCTGTCTTCCTTTTACCTGGACCTCCTCAATACTCCTTCATGATTTGTAACCATTCTCATTCTATAAATACTTCACTATATCCTACTCAGTATCTATTTTCAATTGATTCCATTTGAAAGTATTTAGACTCTTATAAGCTTGATACTAGCTAATATTTTACTGCAGTCTTCATTAGCTGTCATGTTTTTATTAACTGTCACAACATTTGAATTCTACGTAAGATCATTTACTATTCTACGTATATACATTTAGTACTTTATGTATATAAATGTACTATTTTTGAATAACTGTCATATCATTGCTATTCTATTTATGTCTGTATGTATGTTAATCATGTAACTCTTGCATAACTACTCATTCTGTGAAATGGAGCATTTTCTCCCCAAGCCTCTGCTGAAAGTGAGACTTGTGCACAGTCAGACTTTCCTTGGAAACAAAATCAATCAATCAATAAATAAAATACATCAACCCCCAATCTCTTGTAGCAGCTGACAGCTTCAGCCCACAATAACAAACTCCCAGACATGCACACTACCATGCCTGCTCAATTGTGGCTACAGCATGCATTGCTGTGTATGCAACTGATACTATGGTCAAAACGCTGCTGGCATACCCAAAGTATCCAGCCTATAATGAGTGTCACTGCAGCAGTGAGCCAAGTTGCCCCCCCGACAGGCAACCCAAAGCTGGACACTCACACTAATCCTCCCTCATCAGCTCTTTTGGATACTAGCTCACTAGTCAATCCCAGGTCATCTGGGTGAAGGGTCCCAGTCAGAGCTTCAACCATACCTCTCAGCTTGGAATCATCAAAAATCTGGACAAATGCTCATGAAAAATAGGTACAACTGGCCAAAAATCTGTACACTGATTAACACAAAATTTACATACATAATTATGTAACCCAACCTACTCCAGTGGGATTGTGGGATACTAACATTTAAATGCAAGCCGAAGAACAAAGTATTAAGCAACAAATATAACCAAAACAATAGTGTTTTATTAATATTAACATCATTATCAATGTAGCATTTCATTCTAAATAAGCACTATTCATACCCCATCTCACTCACAGCCTTAATTTGTTTAAAGTCCAGCACCAGCAGCAAAGTTTAGTGCCAGCACAACACTAGATTCATGTTAGAGTCGCCATTAAAGAATAACTTAAAAAATTAATTAATCTGAGGCAAACTATTTTAAATGCTACTCTGATGTCATCAAGCCAATATCTGATATAGTACAAGTAGTTGTCCTTCAACAAGGACCATTTTGCTGAAACTGCAACTCTGAAAACTCTGAAAATTAAGCCATGAAAGAATAAGGACACACTGCACTACTTAACATCTTGAAACATTGCACTCCTTACTGATTACAGAATGTTCCAAGTAACACAGTCATGAGAAGTGTGCTTTCAATGAAATGGTCCTTTGTTTAAGTCAGATTTACATATGCTTGATGGCTAACTGAGCAGTTATCACAACTCTGTGCAAGTCAGTCACCATAACTCAGCCCCATCTGTGTGTGTGTGTGGGGGGGCAAAAACAACTACACCCACAAACTCTTTGAAATTTGATTTAGCAAACTTAGACCCATATAATTTAAAATTTAGGAGTCTGTTTTAACAAAGTTACAAAATTTTAAACAAATGATTAAAAATGTATATATTATTTAGAGAGAGACAGACATACACACATGTAGTCCATGTTTTGTTAAGCAAGCCTGTATTACCTCATACAGTAAAGATTCTCTCAGATTTTAAAATAAAATTCTTAATTAAATCTTTTTGTGCATTGTGTTCATAGGTTCACAGGTTCATAGATTAGTACTAGGCTAATTGCCCTTGTGAGCTATTTTAAGTTTAGCCAATTATCCCTCGTGAAACTCAAACCCTGCACCTTGTGTTTGTAAGGCAAACACCTTAACCATTAGGCCACCCTCCCAACTCATTGTTGCTTGTTAAAACAAAAAGCTCCTCTCTGTTCTTACTCAATAAAACTATATTTACCTTACATGCTTAAAACGGTGCATTTCTTATTTGCAAAAAGTTCTATTTATGCACTATAGGCAAAATGCAGCACTAGTGACTACACTTACGTTCACCTGGATACTTTGTGGTTAAATCCACCACACTATGCTACAATATGCACATTATGTACACATGTATAGTATAGATATACTACATAGATAAGCATTACATATACACACTTGGACATGCAGAGTGTACATATACACATACAAAGTAATCATCTCAGAAGTGCAGTAGATTAACAGCATTTGAAGAAAAAAATATATGCCTAATTATGTGGGCAAAGCCACACTCACAAAAGATTCAACTACAGAAACAACACACAATCATCGCAGATTGCAAGTTGGGAGCTATTATTAACTTCCCAAGTGATGCTGACATCCTACAGAAAGGCCTCAATGAAACCAAAGACTGGTGTCAGAACCATGGCCTTAAGCTCAATGCCAAAAAATGTGTCATCATCCCCTCTGGGAAAAACCTAGTTCCCATGAATTACCACATCAATGGTAGTCCACTGAACACAGAAGGCGTTATAAGAGATCTGGGAACACAGGTTGACAGCAACCTCTCTTTTGACCACCATATTGCCACTGTGGTCAGAAAGTCCTTCTATGTGGCACATTTCATTACTAAGGGTTTTGCATCCAGGAAGAAAGAGGTCATTGTTTCCCTCTACTCTTCCCTCATTAGGCCACTCATCGAGTACAATGCCCCATTTGGCATGTACTTCACTAGACACCTGCAACAACTGGAGTGGAGAGGCCGTAAAAGTACCTCATAAAGAGGATTCTAGGCCTTAAACACTTGTCCTATATGGAATGACTCAAAAAACACCAACTATTCTCTGTCTCATATCGCCTACTTAGAGGAGATCTCTGCTTGACTTACAAAGCCATGTCTGACCCAGCTCTGTTAGAAGTGCTACATCTAAAGAAATCCCAATCTCTCCGCACCACACGCTCCAGGGACCTCAACCTCATTACCAACATCAACAGAACATGCTGGAGGGACAGGTTCATAACCCAGAGACTGCCCATGCTATGGAATAGACTTCCCATACATGTCAAACAGAGCACCTCACTGGATCTCTTCAATTGAAATCTTGATGAGTGGATAGGAAATAGAAAATTCACCCCGGGGATCACTCCAGTGGCTCTACTCAACAGAGGCACTGGCAACTAAAGACGGGTGGCATGAAGCCAGGGTAATGCTATGGGCTAGGCTTGTAAAGGCTCCAGGGCCATTAGCCTAGCCATATTCGACCTTAGGCATAGGCCAACTAGGTGGCCGCCTAGGGTGCACTCTAGTAGGGGGTGCTTTTTCAGTAATCTAGATAGTGTAGGTATACCAGGATGGGGGCACCCAGTGGTGTTGGGAGGCTCTGTAGGGACCTTTTGCCTAGGGCACCGGTTGACCAAAGGCCAGCCCTGAGCCTAGTATACACCTAAGAACCTATGAACAACAAGCAGAGTCACACAATCTTCTTTCTCCAATTAAAGAATAATGCATTAATTCTAAGTTAGACATTATTGAACGTGCACACCTGGCATCTTTACATCCAAATACTCAGCATGTGCACTTCTGCACACTGCTGGACTCTACATTCACTATGCTTGCGAGACTCCACATTTTGGATTGCTCTTATTTCCCATGCTAATCTTCATCATCTTTGAATATTTTTTCTGCCAGGTTTCAAATCTCAGCCTACAATACCCTGCGTGTTCTGTACTTTACCATTCCTCATTTAAGTCACTACAGATAATATTTTAGGCAGCACCAGTACATCAGCAACTGAAACAAATGCAAATTTTCATGCAATTTAATTTTGCAGAAAGCCATTTTTTTAAGGAAAACAATTTTGTGCAACTATGTTCTCATGTACAACTGTTACTGTGCAGGCTGCAGCAAACTGCAGAATCCTTTGTTTTGAATTCCCTTGCTGCACTTTCTATTATGAACATACTGGCCCAGTACAGCAAGGGAATTGGAAACAAATGATTCTGCAATCTGCTGCAGCCTGCACACTTCTGAAGTTTGTTCTTTTAATTTTTAAAAACATTTTTTTTTTTTAGTTTTTACTTACCTGCTCTAGGTTACAAATTTTCTCATCCTGACCTGCTGCAGACACGGGGATGGGCTGAGTGGATGGCTAGAACTTTCATGACAATGGACATAGTCACACACAGCTCCGCTCTGCTGGTTGCAGCTGGTACTAATCCAAAAGATATGTCAGAGTCTCTGGATTGGTCCGAGACAGTCTCACTGACTTTTCTTTCCATGTCTAAATGTAAGGTTCGGGTTTTACCTCCACCTATCTTCTAAGAGACTTTGTGCAATTAGTGTTTCCAGCAGTTCCATGACTAGATCTTTTAACTTTGCTATATTTCTCTGCATTTTTCTCTTACTCTGAAGATTGCTTTCAGGTAACACCTCAATGCATTTGCATCTATTTTCATATTTACCCTATCCCATAATATCCTCCCACCCCAATATTTAGTACATTTGTTACTTCATTTGCTGCCATTCACCTTGTTCTCGCCTTCATATTCACTTCAATAATGAATCATAAAGCAATCCAGATTTCTTTCCCACTTTCTTCACATGCTCCTACCGCAATTTGCATTTGCTTTTCTCAGTTCTGAACACAAAGCAACATCTGCTATTCAGTCACCTGTTAATAAACTGATTACATCTGCTTCCAGTCAGTCCAACTCCGAGATAAGTCTCTTTCCACTGATGAAGTTTCAGCTGCCCAACTTGTCCAATACATACAGACAGTGTGCAGCTTCCTCACGAAGCTGATGTAACAAGTATGCCCCCTGCACACTGGTGACATCACCAATACATTTAAAGTTGTACTACCAAAAAAAAAATTTGGGAATTGAAGGAGCCACTCAGGAATTCGTGGCACCCCATTATTTTGCCCTCAAAACTGGTAAATACCAAGAAATTCAGTACAGCTGAGAGGTATGGCCTCATCCCTCTCTGCTGTCGAGCCAAATGAGCTTCTGAATTAGAATGTTAACTTGATATTATTTTTATTACTTTACTACAGTATACTTAGTTTAGTACATGTATTAGTCTTAATTTGTTATAAACTGTGTTATTTTTATTTTCTTGTGAAAACCAAGCAAGTGGATCTCCGAAGTAACACACCAGGCAAAAAGTCCTTAACGCAATTTATTGAAAAAATATATAAGTACACACAGCGTTTTCGCTACTCAAAGAAGGTAGCTTCTTCAGAGTGAATGGGAAACTGAAAAGTGAAATTGTTTAAAAACAGTAGGGAATGATCACGTCACTTCCTAACCACACTAAGAAGTCTTAAAGTGGTATTAACATCCTAACAAACAGTTTAAAAATAAATAAAGTATACTATTAAGTAAAAAATTATTAATAAATACATTAAAAAGAGAGGAATATAAATATATAAAAAATAACAGGCCAAAATATATTGTCTGATGTCAGCAAGTGGTAAAATAGACAGAAGCTAAACACGCTAAAGTATTAAATGCAATAATTACTCAGAAATAAAAAGGGAATGTATATGAATGTTTATGAATGCTGCCAATAAAGCATAAAAAGAACCAGCATTCTTATTGAATAAATACTAAAAACAATTTGTCTAAAAGCAAGTGCAAGACAAATAAATAACTGCTCTGTAACACATGTATATAACAGAACAGGTAAAAGCAGGTTACCTAAAGTATGACTTATATTTTAAATGGGCAGAAATGTTACAACTATCATTCAGTCCTGGTGGATTAAATGCATCGAGTTTAAGCTGCCATAGCAATTCACAATTTTCTAGGAAGATAGATGTAGGTCCTCCTCTAATAGAATCACCAATATGGTCAATGCCCATAAATAAGAAAGAGTGACCAGGACAACTAGCAACGTGTTTTGCCAGAGCGTTCTCACAGTTCAATTTTCTGATAGCATAAGTATGCTGATAGATACGATCTTTAAACCTTCTGTCTGTTTTGCCAACATAATATGCAGTGCAGCAAGAACAGAAGGCTAAATAAACGATCGATTTAGTATTACAAGTAATCTTATGGGAAATACTAAATTTCCTATCTCTTACAGAGAAAGTACTGCCACTCTTGATGTAATGGCAGTAGGAACAAAAGCCACATGCATAACATCCCTTATTCCAATTCTGAATATCAAGGCCTGTGTGCTTCTGCAAAAGCTCCTTAAGGTTAGGACCCCTTTTGTATACAATTCGGGGTTTAGTGCCTAATTTCTCAACCAAAGATGGAGTGCTTGAAATAAAAAAACAATTTTTGTTGATCATTTCTTGAATCGAACTAGAGCTGATATTAAATGTAGTAATAAAACTACATGGGTATTGCAGAGGGCAATCGTCTACAACAGAAATGTCTGTGGGTTGCAAAGATGTTAAAAGTTGAACTTCAGAATTAGACGTGGGAGCAACGTCAGGATTACTTGTCCAAGTGAGAATAGGATTGAAAAGGCCACTCGATTTCTTACTGATCACCTCATGGGTCAGATCATCAATTAGTTGGGAGGGGTATCCCCGGTTCAAGAATAAATTCTTAAGAAAATTGCATTCCTCCAAAAAGTCGAATGGTCAGTGTTCATGCGAGCAGCCCTCACTAACTGGCCCTTGACTATAGCTCGCTTGACTTTGAATGGATGTGCACTAGAAAAGTGCAAGAAAGAGTTTACATAAGTTTTCTTCCTGAAAATGGTAGATTTTAAACGGTTGGAAAATGGGTCCCTAGTCAATCTGACATCCAGGTAGTCGATGGCATCCGTGGCAAAATTATGGGTGAAACTGAGAAAAGTAGTAGTCTGGTTGAGGAAATCAAGGAATTCCAACGCTCGATCTGAATTGCCCTTAAACAGGATGAACATATCGTCAAAATCAGTGTAAAGACAAGCTCATTTAAGCCAAGCTGTTGCTAAAGATGAAATGTTTCTCCCAATAGGCCATAAATAAGTTGGCTATTGAGCCACATGGGGAACCCATCGCAACACCTTGTTTTTGAATATACAGGTCCTTTTCAAAAAGGAAAAAGTTAGAAGATAGCACTATATCAAGAAGTTCCGTGATATTCATGATGTCATTTTTAGAGGCTCCTAAATCAGTCAGTAGTAGGTCAAGCCATTCCAATGCCTCCTGGTGCGGTATGGAGGTATAGAGATCCACAACATCAATTGTTAAAAAATTGATGCTGTCATCCATACTAATCTCATTCAGTTTGGCCAAAAAAGACCAGGAGTCCTTGCATATACTTGGAATACATTCTAAATAAGGAGAAAGCAGTGAATCAATAAATTTAGAGGCAGGGTAGGACTGAAAGGCTCTCCCATCAACCAAAGCACGCATAGGTGGATCATTGAGACTTTTATGTACTTTGGGGATGCCAAACATTACTGGCACCCTAGGTTGCAAAATGTCTATATAGTCGAAGGTGTCCTTATCAATTCTCCCTTGGATGAATAAGTCTCTAAAATACCCCCTAATCCTTTTTGAAGTGGTGTTCAACTGGTTTCGGGTAGTAGATTCATAAGCTGGAGAGTTTAGGACCTTTTGCATCCTCTCAACATAGTCAGTATGTTCAAGTATGGCTAACCCACCCCCTTTGTCAGGTTTAATAATTCTGACAGATGTGCGTATATTATTAAGGGCAGCAAGTTGTTCCTTCGTGATATTAAAATGGCTGCTCTTAACTGTGAATGTGTTACCTATATGTCTGATATCTAATTCACAGGCATACTCAAACATTTTCAAGGCTACATGAAGTGGTGGATTGAAAACACTGGAGAGCTTTAACCTGTCAGTTACAGGCTGTGAGGAGTCATGGAACAAGAGCTTAAGATTTAGTTTTCTAACATAACATTTTAAATCTAAAAGGACTCTGGCCAAATCACATTGCCTACTTGGAACAAAAGTATTACCCAAAGATAATAGTTCAACTAATTCAGATTCCAATGTAAGAGCAGTAAAATTGTATATAACAAAATCGCCCTTTACATTAGTGACAATGGTGGGAGTGGTTGAGTCAACAAAACTTGTTAGTTTTGACTCAACCACTCCCACCATTGTCACTAATGTAAAGGGCGATTTTGTTATATACAATTTTACTGCTCTTACATTGGAATCTGAATTAGTTGAACTATTATCTTTGGGTAATACTTTTGTTCCAAGTAGGCAATGTGATGTGGCCAGAGTCCTTTTAGATTTAAAATGTTATGTTAGAAAACTAAATCTTAAGCTCTTGTTCCATGACTCCTCACAGCCTGTAACTGACAGGTTAAAGCTCTCCAGTGTTTTCAATCCACCACTTCATGTAGCCTTGAAAATGTTTGAGTATGCCTGTGAATTAGATATCAGACATATAGGTAACACATTCACAGTTAAGAGCAGCCATTTTAATATCACGAAGGAACAACTTGCTGCCCTTAATAATATACGTGCCACATCTGTCAGAATTATTAAACCTGACAAAGGGGGTGGGTTAGCCATACTTGAACATACTGACTATGTTGAGAGGATGCAAAAGGTCCTAAACTCTCCAGCTTATGAATCTACTACCCGAAACCAGTTGAACACCACTTCAAAAAGGATTAGGGGGTATTTTAGAGACTTATTCATCCAAGGAAGAATTGATAAGGACACCTTCGACTATATAGACATTTTGCAACCTAGGGTGCCAGTAATGTTTGGCATCCCCAAAGTACATAAAAGTCTCAATGATCCACCTATGCGTGCTTTGGTTGATGGGAGAGCCTCTCAGTCCTACCCTGCCTCTAAATTTATTGATTCACTGCTTTCTCCTTATTTAGAATGTATTCCAAGTATATGCAAGGACTCCTGGTCTTTTTTGGCCAAACTGAATGAGATTAGTATGGATGACAGCATCAATTTTTTAACAATTGATGTTGTGGATCTCTATACCTCCATACCGCACCAGGAGGCATTGGAATGGCTTGACCTACTACTGACTGATTTAGGAGCCTCTAAAAATGACATCATGAATATCACGGAACTTCTTGATATAGTGCTATCTTCTAACTTTTTCCTTTTTGAAAAGGACCTGTATATTCAAAAACAAGGTGTTGCGATGGGTTCCCCATGTGGCGCTTCAATAGCCAACTTATTTATGGCCTATTGGGAGAAACATTTCATCTTTAGCAACAGCGTTTGGCGAAATGAGCTTGTCTTTTACACTCGATTTTTGGACGATATGTTCATCCTGTTTAAGGGCAATTCAGATCGAGCGTTGGAATTCCTTGATTTCCTCAACCAGACTACTACTTTTCTCAGTTTCACCCATAATTTTGCCACGGATGCCATCGACTACCTGGATGTCAGATTGACTAGGGACCCATTTTCCAACCGTTTAAAATCTACCATTTTCAGGAAGAAAACTTATGTAAACTCTTTCTTGCACTTTTCTAGTGCACATCCATTCAAAGTCAAGAGAGCTATAGTCAAGGGCCAGTTAGTGAGGGCTGCTCGCATGAACACTGACCATTCCGACTTTTTGGAGGAATGCAATTTTCTTAAGAATTTATTCTTGAACCGGGGATACCCCTCCCAACTAATTGATGATCTGACCCATGAGGTGATCAGTAAGAAATCGAGTGGCCTTTTCAATCCTATTCTCACTTGGACAAGTAATCCTGACGTTGCTCCCACGTCTAATTCTGAAGTTCAACTTTTAACATCTTTGCAACCCACAGACATTTCTGTTGTAGACGATTGCCCTCTGCAATACCCATGTAGTTTTATTACTACATTTAATATCAGCTCTAGTTCGATTCAAGAAATGATCAACAAAAATTGTTTTTTTATTTCAAGCACTCCATCTTTGGTTGAGAAATTAGGCACTAAACCCCGAATTGTATACAAAAGGGGTCCTAACCTTAAGGAGCTTTTGCAGAAGCACACAGGCCTTGATATTCAGAATTGGAATAAGGGATGTTATGCATGTGGCTTTTGTTCCTACTGCCATTACATCAAGAGTGGCAGTACTCTGTAAGAGATAGGAAATTTAGTATTTCCCATAAGATTACTTGTAATACTAAATCGATCGTTTATTTAGCCTTCTGTTCTTGCTGCACTGCATATTATGTTGGCAAAACAGACAGAAGGTTTAAAGATCGTATCTATCAGCATACTTATGCTATCAGAAAATTGAACTGTGAGAACGCTCTGGCAAAACACGTTGCTAGTTGTCCTGGTCACTCTTTCTTATTTATGGGCATTGACCATACTGGTGATTCTATTAGAGGAGGACCCACATCTATCTTCCTAGAAAATTGTGAATTGCTATGGCAGCTTAAACTCGACGCATTTAATCCACCAGGACTGAATGATAGTTGTAACATTTCTGCCCATTTAAAATATAAGTCATACTTTAGGTAACCTGCTTTTACCTGTTCTGTTATATACATGTGTTACAGAGCAGTTATTTATTTGTCTTGCACTTGCTTTTAGACAAATTGTTTTTAGTATTTATTCAATAAGAATGCTGGTTCTTTTTATGCTTTATTGGCAGCATTCATAAACATTCATATACATTCCCTTTTTATTTCTGAGTAATTATTGCATTTAATACTTTAGCGTGTTTAGCTTCTGTCTATTTTACCACTTGCTGACATCAGACAATATATTTTGGCCTGTTATTTTTTATATATTTATATTCCTTTCTTTTTAATGTATTTATTAATAATTTTTTACTTAATAGTATACTTTATTTATTTTTAAACTGTTTGTTAGGATGTTAATACCACTTTAAGACTTCTTAGTGTGGTTAGGAAGTGACGTGATCATTCCCTACTGTTTTTAAACAATTTCACTTTTCAGTTTCCCATTCACTCTGAAGAAGCTACCTTCTTTGAGTAGCGAAAACGCTGTGTGTACTTATATATTTTTTCAATAAATTGCGTTAAGGACTTTTTGCCTGGTGTGTTACTTCGGAGATCCACTTGCCTGGTTTTCACTAGTTTGTCTCTGTTTGGCGTACTAAAAATTTTAATTTTCTTGTTATTTAATTCTGTGCATTATTACTTCTCAGAATGCTTAGGAGTCAAAAATGGTCATCAAGGCAACCTATGTAATGTAAATACAGTAGTTGAATTAAAGCAAATGAAGCAGCTGACTATAATGAGATAAGTGCTTTACAGATGATATAGTTTCTACAAGGCAAACCAGGTACTAAAGTGTCTTCAAAGTTTGTTCAAAGCAGTTATAAAACTTAGGGGGGGGTTACCTTTGGCCACTTACTACTACCTGTAGGGGTGACTCCAGTAGAATTGCTGTCAGCAAGGACCACAAGCTTCTTTTCAGTTACTTCCACCTTTGATGGAGATCGGGAAGGAGAATCTAAATATTGAAAATTAAACTTGAATCAGAAACAAATACTAATTCAGCAACTACAGTACATTCTAACAGTACAGTATTCTGAGACAGGTAGTATACTGTGAGTGTGCAGAACATTTGTGCAACCATTACCAAGAAAATGCATCTTCTTAATGAGATAAGTACTGAGGAAATTCTCCTTTACCTGACATGTAATGACCTCAAAGTTGATTACACTAAGAAAAGAGGTGTAGTGACAAAGTACCCTACAAGGAACTTTTGGGAAATCTGACCCTACATGTGAATGCAGGATTAGAACTTTGCTTTCAACACACACCCCAATTTGAGCATAATTCAAAATTTTGATATTTATGATCATGAGATGATGCAAGTAGGCCAGGCAATGCTAATATTGCTGCAGTGACCAAAGCAAAATCAAGCTGATAATACACCTTATTAAATAAAGGTAATGAAATGTAAAAAAAAAAAAAAAACCCAGAAAAAATCAAGCTTATGGCTGTTTGAGTCCCACAATCTCCATGTGTACAACACTGTGCAGGTCAAGTAACTAATCCAATGGTCATTAACTACCCCCTTAACATAAAGACATTTGAATGTCAATCATGCCTGGTTAATAAACACATAACTGTGTAGAAACAAAGTAACACATATGTATTTAAAATATCAGCTGACCTATGAAGGGCTTTTCAGCACTGATTACTTGATGGGTTTTCTTCTTCTACTCTTATTTCAGCTATTACATGTGAGAATTTCCCCTAGTTCCTGGACTGGTGTGTGACTAACAAATATTCATTTATCATATCACATTGCTCTCTGAAGGAATTTTCAGCATTAATTAGTTATTAACCCCCTCTTCTGTTATTTCTGCATGTACAGTTAACAAATTTTCTCAAGCCTCTGTACTTAAGAGCTTGTGTGCCCTATAGCAGGTTACACTGGTGGCACATCACATGCCAGTCTAGGACAGTACCCAGCCCAACCGCCAAACACAGAGGGACCTCAAAATGAAATACCCAGAATTTTATATATATAGTTAGGATAGGTTCATAGGTGTGTACTAGGCTAATGGCCCTGGGGCCTTTATAAGCCTAGCCATAGGATTACCCTGGCATAGTGCCACCCGACCTTAGTTCCCAGTGCCTCTGTCGAGTAGAGCCACTGGTGTTATCCCCAGGGTGAATTTTCTGTCTCCCATCCACTAATCAAGATTTCTCTTGAAGGGGGTCAGTGAAGTGCTCTGCTTGACATGTATGGGAAGTCTGTTCCATAGCATGGGCAGTCTCTGGGTTATGAACCTGTCCCTCCAGCTTGTTCCATTAATTGTAGTAATGAGGTTGAGGTCTCTGGAGCGTGTGCTGCGGAGGGATTGAGATTTCTTTAGATGTAGCATTTCTAACAGAGCTGGGTCAGACATGGCTTTGTAATCAAGCAGAGATCACCTCTAAGTAGGCGATATGAGACAGAGAATAGTTGGAGTTTTTTGAGTCTGTCCATATAGGACAAGTGTTTAAGGCCTAGGATCCTCTTTGTGATGTACTTTTGCAGCCTCTCCAGTTGTTGCAGGTGTCTAGTGAGGTACATGCCAAATGGGGCATTGTACTCGATGATTGGCCTAATGAGGGAAGAGTAGAGGGAGACATTGACCTCTTTCTTCCTGGATGCAAAACCCTTAGTAATGAGATGTGCCACATAGAAGGATTTTCTGACCACAGTGGCAATGTGGTGATCAAAAGAGAGGTTGCTGTCAACCTGTGTTCCCAGATCTCTTGTAACGTCTTCTGTGATCAGTGGACTACCATCAATGTGGTAATTCATGTGAACTGGGTTTTTCCCAAAGGGGATGATGACACATTTTTTGGCATTGAGCTTAAGGCCATGGTTCTGACACCAGTTGTTGGTCACAGTGAGGCCATTCTGTAGGATGTCAACATCACTTGGGGAGTTAATAATAGCAACCAACTTGCAATTGTCTGCGAACTTTGTCAGCTAGATTCCCTTCATGTTGGCCTGGACTTCAGAGAAGTAGATACCAAACAGGAGAGGACCCAGGACCGAACCCTGTGGGACTCCACTCGTGATTAATCGGCAGTCTGACTTGGAGTCAGCTACTTTCGCAGTGTGGGTTCTAGCTGTGAGCCAGTTTACAACCCACCTAGTGATATAGGGCTTGATGCCAAGCATAGTGAGTTTTTCTGTGATTCCTGAGTGGGGAATGGTATCAAAAGCCTTGGCCAGATCAAGGTAGGCTGTATGAACCGCCTTGCCTTAAGCCACAGCTCTGGCGACTGACTTAAAGAAGTCGACCAAGTTGAGCAGGCATGATCTACCCTTCAAAAAAACAAAGTGTGGGATCCAGAGTTTGGAGATTCCCTATATTCTTGTTTATTAGGTCCATGATGATGAGTTCCATAGCTTTGCATATCAGAATCGTCAGGCTAATGGGGTGATAGTTCCCAGGTTTTGTAGTCGCTCCTCCTTTGTGGAGAGGGATAACTGTAGCAGTGCACCATTCAGCAGGGACAAAGCCTGAGGTGAGGCTGTGATTGAACAGAGCACACAGGTGAGGTGCCAGTTCACTCTGTAGTTCATGTAGAACACAACTAGGGATATTGTCAGGTCCCATAGAAGCTGTATTCTTGGCTTTGGACAGTGCTGTTTTAACCTGTGCAGCAGTAATACTGAGTGCCTGGCAATCTACTGGTATTGTGATTAGTCCTTTGGGGGCGTACTGAATCTGTCGGCCAATATACTGGCAATATCTGTTGGCTCGATATAGGAGGTACCATTGTGCAGTAGCCCAGAGCAAATCTGCGTATTACAGTGGAGATTCTTTACATAACTATAGAAGGCCTTGTGGTTGTCTTTACTATCTGCTGCAATTCTGTTTTCATACCTAGCTTTAGAAAACTTGAGGGATCTCAACTTTTTGTTGAGGCAGATAAGGGAGTTTTTCCAGTCTTGGGACTTCACCTTATTCTGCATCAGTTTCCTCCTTCTGTTGTAGAGTTTGTTTATGGCAGGGGACTACCAGATTGGTTTCCTTTTTTTGGAGGCAAGTGTCTTGGTTCTGTCAGGTATGGTGAGATTCATGCATTTGTGTATGTGTTCGTACAGTGCATTGGTGTATGATTCTGCAGTCACGCAACTATTCTCCATTTGCATGCTTGCTGTGAAGTTAGCCACCTCTGTTTTTAGGATCCCAAAGTTAGCTTTGGAGAAGTTTTTCATGTTGGTTACCTTTGCTGGGGGGGGGGGGGTGGGATGGATGTGGATTTCCAAGGTAATTAGTTAGTGGTTGGATCTAACCAGGGAGGAGCTGACTACTGGTGTAGAGCAATGGTTGCCCATGTTAGTAATGACCAGGTCAAGGCTATTGCTACCTCTAGTAGGGATAAGAATGAGCTGGTCCAGGGCATTGGAATTAATGAACTCCAGGAAATGTTGGGCAAGTGTATCGGTACATGATTAGTTTACCCAGTTAATGGAGGGGTAATTGAAGTTGCCTAGCAAGAGAGTATTAGGTTGGACCCTAACATTCTCCAGGGTGCTTAGGAACGTGGAGTGTGAATCTTGGGACATAGTTGGGGACCTATAGCAGGCTACGACCTGAATTGCTGTCTTACCCAATGTTAGCTGCACCTGAAGTATCTCTGATGTGTTATGTTGGGCTACCAGTCTGGAGGTGTACGCATCCTTTATGAATATGGAGACACCACCACCTTTGGAGCTTCGGTCTAAGTTCTGGGGCTGAAAGGGGTGGAATGAGTTATAGCCTAGTAGTGTAGGAGTGCTTTCTGCTGCCTTGAACCAGGTCTCTGTTACAGCACAAATGTCGATGTTCTCTATTTTAAGGAGTACCGCGAGTGAGTGCATTTTGAGATTTAGACTTCTAGCATTAAGCAACATGACCCTCATATTGCATTTGTTTGTAGCTGTTATGGTGGTAATTTGGTCATTGGAACACCGCCTAAAAAGGCATTATAGGGCTGGCAAGAGCCTTGGTCAGTATATGGCAGCCCAGGGGTGACAGATGCAGGCCATCTCTGGCAAAGCATCGAGGTCTGTCAATCATGTCATCCCAGGCAGACAGATACTGGATCCCCTTAGAATGAAACCAGAAACTTAGCCAGTTGTTGAAATCAATCATTTTCTGCTTGTACTATGGCATTATTCTGGGTGATGGTAGGATGTTGCTCAGGGCTAGGGTCATACCTGCCTGGGCTACATAATCCAAGAGCTCCTCCATGTCTTTTTTCATGTAGTCCAGGGAGGTACGTCTCAGGTCATTCACACCCACATGTACAATGACAGAGTCATATTTGTACCTGTTGTTGAGTGACCTGAGTGCATGCGTTATGTGTCGGTACCTGGCACCTGACAGGCTGCTATTTGTTACTTTCTCCTTATTCAAATTAGTGAATGGGACATCAGTGTGCCTCACTATCGAGTCACCTATGACTATTGTGTTGGGGATGCTGTTTTGCCTTAGGGGCTTTGGTTAAGTGGCACACTGTTTAGGAGAGTTATGTGTCTCGTGATTAGTGTTGTGTTGTGGTAGTCGAATGTGTTTCTGCCTTGGATGGCTCTGCTGTTTGGGTAGATTTTTACTGAGTGCCTCTGCGAAGGTGGGTGTGTGGTTTGTGTTTTTATGTGAAGACAGTGCTGGTGTGTTCCGGATGGCTATGTGTTCCATGTGATGTGATGCAAGTGTTGACCTTCTCCTCTTGACCAGCTATTCCGGTCTTGGCTGGAGAGTGAGTGGCATCCAATTTGGATATACAAGTGCATCTCTCGCAAGTCTGAGTGTTGGAAGGTGAGAGGAGAGGATTGTCGGTGTACATGAGGCAGTTGCTACATTGCCTTAGGATGCCCAAGTTCACGAGGTTAATAGAAGAAAGTACAGGGAACCGACCTTTAGACATGCCTGGCAGGGTGGGCATTGATAATAAGTACTAGATCTCTTTCCTTGTAGAACATTTAGTGCTGGTAGCACTTGTGTGCTACAATAATTGCTACAAGAAATCTGGTAAAGTGCTAGACTAATAAGCTAGTATACGTGCAGGAGAGTAGAAAACTTGTAGATCTAAGGGAAAAATTGAAGAGCAGGCTCTGGCACCACTCAGAAGCTTGCAAACAGTCCTGGATACAGCAAGTCTGTATCTGGACTCGACTAGTTACAGGAAAGGCGGGAAACAAGAGCAAACTCGGGCTTTTAAAAGTTGAGAGAGATGGAAAAACTGCCCAAACGGCCAATAAACTACAATTTCTGGGCCAGGAACTACTCCTCTTGTGGTAGATAGGCTACCTAGTGCTTACCACTCCCACTGATAAGCTAGAAGGCTTCCCTCCAACAGAGAAAGGCTTGGGGGGGGGGCTCAGAAGCTACAGTATTGGACATATCAAATCTGTATCTGGACTAGACTAGTTACAGGAAAGGAGGGAAACAAGCGCAAACACGGAGTTTTAAGCCAGAAAGTTGAAAGAGGTGGAAGAAACTGCCCAAAAGGTCAATAAACCACAAATCTGGGCCAGAAACCACTCCTCTTGTGGTAGATAGGCCACCTAGTGCTTACCACTCCCACTGATAAGCTAGAAGGCTTCCCTCCAACACAGAAAGGCTTCGGGAGGGGGTGCTCAGGAGCTTACAAATAGTCCTGGATACAGCAAATCTGTATCTGGACTATAGTTACTGGAAAGGGGGGGGGGGGACAAGTGCAAATGCGGGCTTTTAAGTGAGAGAGAGATGGAAAAACTGCCCACACGGCCAATAACTACAATTTCTGGGCCAGAAACCACTCTTTATGTGGTAGATAGGTTACCTAGTGGTTACCACTCCCACTGATAAGATAGAAGGCTTCCCTCCAGCACAAAAAACCTTGGGGGCTCAGGAGCTTACAAACAGTCCTAGATACAGGACATTTTTATCTGGACTAGACTAGTTACAGGAAAGGAGGGAAACAAGCTTAGAATTTTTTTTTTTTTTTTTAGTAAAGTGGAAAAGGAGAAAGCTGGAACAGAAGTTAATTCAAGGTTTAGAAT